>NC_083591.1:107500-177500 GCF_027579695.1 Neoarius graeffei
CCTTTTGTCAAGCAGTCTGACCATGATGGCACAAGCTTTGTCATCTGACCTTTTGTTGGACTCCTCCATCATGATGGTGATCGGGCCCTCTTGAGCAGTTTCCACAATGTTTTCCATATAGTGAGGAGCAAGAGCCTTATTGATTATAGCTGCGGTTTTTGTGTGTCCACACTGATATTTTTCTGCTATCCTGCTGTCTGGAAAAGCTGCCTTCACAAGCCGAGTTATGTGGTCGGCAACAGAAAATGGTAAGTTACGCTCAGCTATAAACTGGCACAACAGTACCTCAGTGTAGCAGTTCGTACGGGTGGGTGGAGCACAAAGGACGTCGGACAGAGATCAGGTTTTAGAACAGGGGCTTTTATTGCCACACTTTTCAGTGAACAATTTTCTCCAACAGACACACACGACTGGCGTCTTGTTCGGGGATCAGCCCCTCTGCTCTCCGCTCTCCCTCCTTAAATAGGGCGCGGTCACTGGGAAGACACACACAAACAGGTTAATTGCAGTCAGTTGTAGTGATTCTGCCACTTACCTTCCCTGACTCCGCCCTCCTGTCACAGACCGGCGCTTGACCACGCCCCCGCTGCCACACTCAGCTTTTGTCACTTTATCATCCACAGTTTCAGTTACTAATATCGACTGACGTAGATCAGTCAGTCTTGCTTGAGTACCACTCTGTTTGGCAGAATGTTCACTGTCTTTGTGTTTTTGTCGATTGGAATGTTTTTGAAGATCGTTTTTACCTCCATAGGCTACCGAGAAAGTCTCAAAACAGTAAACACACTCAGCAAACGTCAGTCCTTTCTTGCTCTCTCTGACCCATGGATACAACGTTTTCCAACTCGACTGATACTACGACAAGTACTTCGTTGACTTCTTAGGCTGTTGAGAGTCATCAGGTTCTGTATTTTGTCAATTTGGCGTCCTTAATTTACTCCTTTTCATTGTAGTGGGCCTGTTAAGCATAACAATTGTGCACAAAATGAAAAAGCATGAAACTTTCAGGGTTTGTTCTTGAAGGCATAAGCTTTAATTTGAGACGTGGAGGCATTCTCAGTTTGACCTCTGGGGTCAGCTAGAGGTCATTGACCTCCATGATATCACATTTCTATGCATGAAATTAGAAAAGGCTGTATCTTAACATCTGAATGTGCTGTAAATGTAAAATAAATGTTTTTCCATGTGCCTGGACATGAAAAAATCACATATAATACTGATATTCCTCTTACGTGTAACTTCAGGGGTCAGGTAGAGGTCATTGACCTTTGAAATTTGAAGTTTCTATGCATGAAATTCTAGACGGGTGTATCTTAGGATCTAAATGTGATAGAAATGTGAAGTTAATGTGTATTTCCTTGTTTCTGACCATGAGAAACCCATTTTTGATACTGATATTACTCTTACAGGTCATCTCTGGGGTCAGCTAGAGGTCACTGACCTCCAGCATAATGCATTTCTATGCATAAAATTAGAAACGGGTGTACCTCAGGTTCTAAATGTGATAGAAATGTAAACTAAATTTGTATTTCTATGATTCTGTACATGAGAAACCCATTTTTGATACTGATATCATTCTGAGAGGTCAACATCATGGAGAACACGCAAGGTTGGGAAACATCCCACATTTTGATAAATCTATATAAAAATCTCATGTGTTTTGGATTGTAAGAAACAATTCCATATGAATATGAACATGACAGAAATATACTTCAACTTGTCAGAAATTATAAACTTTAACTAATCAAAAACTTGAATTACAATCAAAACTCTAAATGCAGTGTAAACAGTTGAACAGGTTCCATAAAGAACATTTTAAAATCACTATAGTATCTACATTTATTCTAAGGGCCTTGACCTTTGGGGATTACAATGTTGGCCTACAAATTGTAACTACAGAACACTGATTTAGTCGCTGCAGTCACCAGAGCATGTGCACAGTGCTGTGCACTTTAAGGCTGCCTTTTTACATCTACAGTGCCCAGTACAACCCTTTTTGCAACCACAGTGCACAAGTTCATAGCAAGCCTGTGAAGCTTCAGGGAGTGTTGTCCAAAGTGGCTGCCATCCAGCATCGGTGTCAATCCATCCCCAGTCTGATGGACTGGGCAAACATGGTTGAGAAACCAAAGCAAGGTTCCATATATTAGCCTGGTACATTGCTCTTTTTATGTGTTGCCTCAAAGCATCTTGTGTAGGGGGGATGTTTTCCAGTGATCTTGACCTCTGGGTGAAAAGATGCTTCCTTGCCTCATTCACATCTAAGCATGCACTTGTTCTGTCATACATAAGCACGACAAAACGTTCCAGTGTAGACAAAGAAAGATCACTCAACTTTTGTGGCATCTGCAACATTTCATGGAAAGCCTCTGTAACCTCTGGATATACACGCCATGTATCCCAGGCAGTCTTTTTACCACGACCACAGAATGAGGAAGTTGTGTCGCAGCCGGTGAAAGAATGAAATGCTAGAAGTGCGGGACAAGTGGAAGGACCCAGTGCAGCAGCCACCTTGTGAATGGCTATATAACAGAAATTGCTACCAGCTCCAAAGGCAATCCACATTTCTTCAAGACTGACTTTCTGAAAGACAGCCACTGCCAAGATGACCACATCAGAGTCAACAGTTCGCACCATCACCTTTCTGGCTCCCTTGTTGGCTGCATCTGCCACATGAAGAAACAGACGAGTATCAGCTTCCTCATGAGTGCATGAAACCAGGAGACTGACATCACAGCCTACAGGAGAACAGAGGACGGTGTTGCCTTTTGTGGCATAGACTTCTTTCTCAGGATTTAACTGTATATTTTCCATTTGAAGAGAGAGAAATTCAAATAATTCGGCTTTGTTTTCTTCCACAGACAAGAAGTCTTTCCAGTTATTTGGCATTAGAGTGCCTGGTTCAACTCTTCTTCGGGTCCCCTTTCCTCTCCTCTGTCTGGTCATGGCTTTCAGACTATTTGTTTGGTACACATCCCAAACAATGTCAATGCGTTTTGTACCTGTCAGCTGTGATAGTATGTATGGTACGAACACATTATCAGCATAAGCCTGGAAGGTTTTAGCAGTACCTGGTTTCAACATATGTGCAGCTGCAGCACCATCAATAAATACAGCTTCTACATAGCCAACAGTGGTTTCTGACAAACCAGAATCCATTGAAGGAAATACACATTAATTTCACATTTCTATCACATTTAGATCCTAAGATACACCCGTCTAGAATGTCATGCATAGAAACTTCAAATTTCAAAGGTCAATGACCTCTACCTGACCCCTGAAGTTACCCCTAAGAGGAATATCGGTATTATATATGATTTTTTCATGCCCAGTAACATGGAAAAACACATTTATTTTACATTTACATCACATTTAGATGTTAAGATACAGCCTTTTCTAATTTCATGCATAGAAATGTGCCATCATGGAGGTCAATGACCTCTAGCTGACCCCAGAGGTCAAACTGAGAATGCCTCCACGTCTCAAATTAAAGCTTATGCCTTCAAGAACAAACTCTGAAAGTTCCATGCTTTTTTCATTTTGTGCACAATTCTTCTGATAATAAGAGCTTAACAGCCCCACTGTTGGTCAAAGCAAAAAAATGCTGCCGACCGCAGAAAACTGAAAGTACACAGATTTACTTCTGGCGGAAGGCGGGAACTAGACTAGGTGAGGTGACATCTTATGGCAAAAATAGTGACCGACGATCGAGTGGCACTGCAATCGCCTTCCACGGAAAAAAACTGCATAAAAATAATTTTCGACTTCAGTCAACGAAATGTCGAGAGGATTTTTTTCACGTCGGAAGATTGGGAGATTTTTTAGAAAAGTGCCAAATGATGGGAGATCTCCCGATTTATCGGGAGACTTGGAGCCTCAGGTGATCTGAGGAGTGATGTAAGGAGTAATATACAGTCTCTTGCAAAAGTATTCACCCCCCCTTGGTGTTTGTCCTGTTTTGTTGCATTACAAGCTGGAATTAAAATGGATTTTTGGAGAGTTAGCAGCATTTGATTTACACAACATGCTGACCACTTTAAAGGTGATAGGCACGTTGTGTAAATCAAATGGTGCTAACTCTCCAAAAATCCATTTTAATTCCAGCTTGTAATGCAACAAAACAGGACAAACACCAAGGGGGTGAATACTTTTGCAAGAGACTGTAAAGAGTGATGTAAGGATTTCTTGGCATGTACCAGTTTTCTCATGTTTTTTTTTTCTACATCCTGCTCAGTGTTGTCTTGGCTTCCTCTTCTCACCAACATGTGGCTTACATTTAACTGCAGTGAGATTAAATGGCTCTCCGCTCACATTCGCTTTTATTGAAGTGAGCATCATGTATGCAAATGTTTCTAATAAACACTGTTCCACTTCAGTGCTCAGATTAAGGAGCGTTTTCTTGCATCTGCTTTCATACTCACTGTGTTCCACATTATCATCACACCAAAACACACGACTCGACACAAATCGAAACAAATCGACACGATTCGACACAAATCAACACAGCATGACACAACATACATTATGAACCTGAAGTGAAAATAACAGTGAAGCGTTCTTCTGTTTAAAAAAAAAAGTTATGGATGTTTTTATGGGCTAAACAAATGTTACTGTGAGAAACAATGTGTTTAAATTCTGTAAATATTTGGACACTCCTGGTGGCTGAACTCGAGTAGAATGTGTGTGTGTGTGTGTGTGTGTGTGTGTGTTCTTGCACAACACACTTTGGCTTAACATTGCAACTTGAATGTAACATGGGACATTGAGTCAGAAATCACAGAGACATGAACATCCATCAACACACACACACACACACAGAGTGATATTAATCTGGTCAAGATTACTTTGCTAATTTCATCTTGTTGTATCACTGTTAACGTTTCTTTTTCTTTTGGTGGTCTGACGTCAAAAATTGAGACCAACAAAGAGACAGACTTCAGTGTTTTATACAAAAACCTTAATAAATTCCAGGAATAGTCAAGACAAAAAAGACAATTAAACTGATAAAAGTAAAAATTAAAATAGAAATTAAGAAAAGAAAACAGAGAAGCAAGAAGAGTAAAAATGTAATTAACAGGTTTTATATTTCAGGAGAAAGTAATTTGATGGAATCTGATGTTTGATTCATTGAAATGGACACTGAACTTCACCTGAGCTGATTTGGAAATAAAACACCTTCATGATGATCACCGAGTTTCAGGCAAGTGGTCGTGAAGAACTGACGTAAATGAGGGTTTAATAAAGACAGGATTGAGATGCAGATGCAATGTCCTGATTGTAACTCGGTAAAATTTGTTGGTGCTTTAACATGTGTGCAATGTTCTTTGTGTTGTTGAAAGGGGTGGGGTTATGGTAAGGGGCGGGTAAGGAGCGAGTGTGCTCCTATGTGATGAATTGTGTAATTGATTGTGTAATTTCTAATCTCCTGAGATGACAGTGTGGGTCTGTGTGTCACTGAGTGAGTTGTTCTGCATCTGTTTTTAATAAAGCAATTTAAAGCACGATTTTTACTTCACACTTTTCACACAATTTTTCCTCACACTGCACCTCCTCACTGTTTCTCTCACTGTTCCTCTCATTGCACCTCCTCTCTGTTCCTCGCACTGTTCCTCCTCACTGCAACTCCTGTGTTCCTCCTCACTGCACCTCCTCACAGCTCCTCTCACTGTTCCTCCTCACAGCTCCTCTCACTGCACCTCTCTTTGCACCTCCTCACTGTTCCTCTCACAGCTCCTCTCACTGCACCTCCTCACAGCTCCTCTCACTGCACCTTCTCACTGTTCCTCCTCACAGCTCCTCCTCACAGCTCCCCTCACTGTTCCTCCTCATGGCACCTCCTCACTGTTCGTCCTCACAGCTCCTCCTCACAGCTCCTCTCACTGCACCTTCTCACGGTTCCTCCTCACAGTTCTTCATTGCACCTCTTCACAGCTCCTCTTACTGCACCTCCACACTGTTATTCCTCACTGTTCCTCCTCAAAGCTCCTCTCACTGCACCTCCACACTGCACCTCCTCACAGCTCCTCTCACTGCATCTCCTCACTGCTCCTTCTCATTGCTGCTCCCCACAGCTCCTCTCACTGTTCCTCCTCACAGCTCTCCTCACTGTTCCTCCTCACAGCACCTCCTCACTGCTCCTCTCACTGTTCCTCCTCACTGCTCCCCTCACTGCACCTCCTCACTGTTCCTCCTCACAGCTCCTCCTCACTGTTCCTCCTCACAGCTCCTCTCACTGTTCCTCCTTGCACCTCCTCACTGTTCCTCCTCACAGCTCCTCTATTTGCACCTCCTCACTGCACCTCCTCACTGTTCCTCCTCACAGCTCCTCCTCACTGCACCTCTCATTGCACCTCCTCACAGCTCCTCCTCACAGGTCCTCTCACTGTACCTCCTCACAGTGCCTCACTGTTCTTCCTCACTGCACCTCCGCACTGTTCCTCTCACTGCACCTCCTCACAGCTCCTCCTCATGACTCCTCTCACTGCACCTTCTCACAGCTCCTCCACACTGTTACTCCTCACTGCACGTCCTCACAGCTCCTCTCACTGCACCTCCTCACAGCTCCTCCTCATGACTCCTCTCACTGCACCTCCTCATGACACCTCCTCTCACTGCACATCCTCACAGCATCTCCTCACTGTTCCTCCTCACCTTTCCTCTCTTTGCACCTCCTCACAGCTCCCATCACTGCATCTCCTCACAGCTCCTTTCACTGCACCTCCTCACAGCTCCTCTAATTGCACCTCCTCACTGTTCCTCTCTCACTGCACTCACTGCACCTCTCACAGCTTCTTTCCCTTCTCCTCATAACTCATCCCACTGTTCCTTACAGCTTTTTACACCACTTTTCACTGCTCCTCACCACTCCTCCCCCCCAGCTACTCTCTTGGCTCTTTATTGCTCCTCACCCTTCTTCACTATTCCTAACAGCTCCTCTCCACTTCCCTGATAGCTCCTTTTGACCAACAGAGAATGGGTTCTTGAACTGGTTCCATTCAGGATTCTTGGAACCTTGGTGACAGGTACTAGCAAACCAGCCCATGTTTTCACCAGTTTTGAGTGCAATCATTGTAATCAAGGATGCATCCTCAATGGAGGGTATTGACCAATGCACAATGGAAATGCTCACAGGAGCTGTGAGAGTAGCTGTGAGGGGTGAGGAGCTGTGAAGGAGCAGCCATGGCCTAAAGGTTAGGGAAGCAGCTTTGAGACCAAAAGGTTGCTGGTTTGATTCCCTGGACCAGCAGGAAAAATTTATGAATGAACAGTGCTTTTCCCTTCCTCTACATCCCACAGCTCTGGGCAGTGCTCACTTGTGTGTATTCAGTGCTTCAGATGGGTTAAAGTAGAGCTTAAAGGAGATATGCAGAGCCTTTATTTTTAAATACATTTCTGAGTGGATAGTATCTCCATCCTTGACTCTTGCATGCTGCATAAATGGGAATAAAAATATATATATTTTTGAGAGTTAAAATTGACGCGAAGTTGTCATTGGAGCTGCCCCGCTGAGCCAGCCAGCCCTGAGCGCGTGACGTCACAGCAGGAACCGGTTTTAAGGCCGAGGCCTTTGACAGCTATAGACCAAAGTCATATCAATAAAAATTTATGGTGAAAGTAAGAAATAGCGTTACCAACTTGCTCAACTAAGACTGATTTGACTTCATTGATTGTGGGTTGACTCTCATTAAAACAGGATGGGTGTTATAACTTATGCAACATACATGTACATGCATGCATTTTCACTGATAAAACGTAAAAGGCTAATTAAATAATCAGATGAACTGAGACAATCACATTCTGAAGCAAATTAAATAATCTTATACCGCTAACTTAAACACACAATACAAGTTACATGAATTAATCTAAATGCAGGTAAACAACGTGTTGTTCTTTTTTTTTATCCAAATGAGAGTCGGAGCTTACCTGTCTGTGTTCTCGCTTCTTGAAGGCCGATTGTTTTTGAAACAATCTGACTTTCAGTTGTTTGTTCAGTTCTCCATTCATTCACTTCTTCCATGTAAGGGCGAGATGGCAGCAATATTCAGTTTAGAAATAAGATGGCTGCTCCACTCATTTTCCATTTTCTTCATACTGTGTTCCGCCATTACTGCTGGGCTCAGGCAATTACTAAAACCTGGGACGGAATGGAACCTCAACGGTTTTAGCAACAACTGCAGGGAGGTCACTGCCTGAGCGATATGTCCCGTCCCGTTCCATCCCAGGTTTTAGCAACGACCCTCAGCTCACTCCAGGAAGACTGGCACAACTGAACTCACTTTCCTTTAAAATAAAAATAAGATAAAATAAATACTTTCCTTTTCTTGTAGTTTTCTTTTCCTTTAATTGTTGGTACTGCATCCTCTTTCAATACGGGCTTATAGCCAACGCTCCTCAACAGATCAGAGGTCTCGTACGAGTCCTCAGTAAAATGTGCAGAGCAGAGGAGAGACCACTTCATAGGCACCCAATGTGCCCGTGAACTTCTCGCAAAATGCGTCAAAATCTTTGCAGCTTGAACATTCTGGGACCAAGAATGCAACATAAATCCACCTTCTGTTGTGTTGCTGCACCGGCCAAAAACACATCTACGCAGCATGGCGATAAATTAGCTCAAAATGGAGGCTCAGAGTTGCAGTCAGTGCTGTGTTTTAGTATAGCAGAAATGGCGATGAGACCGATAGACTTCCTGCTGTGATGTTACAGACGTCAAGGTCATTCACTCAGACCGCTACCTATATGAATCACTTTAATCGTAAAAATTACTATTTTAGATTTATTGTTAATGCTTAAAACTATTCCTGTGCCATTCTTGAGGTCTCAAGGCATTTATAAATGAAAGTGAGGCTATGGCTCTGCGTATATGCTTTAAGTTCCCCTCTGGAAAAATAATCTTTGGGGATTAATAAAGTATACAACCCCCCCCCCTCCCCCCAGCAGTATCAAGATAAGAGATTACACTGATTACCTGCCAGCTTTTGTTCTGTGTAAGACTTTGAGCGGGTGGGTGGAGCACAGAAGCATGGCAGGACAGAACTAAATTGAAAAAACTCTTTATTGTGACACTTTTCAGTTGACCCAATCTCCCAGCCACACAGACATGCACACACACATCACTCGTCTGGTTGGGGAGAGAGCTCTCTTCCTCTGCTCTCTCTCTACTTTTATCAGGCGTGGTCACTGGGGAAGACACACAAACACAGGTTAACTGACATCACGTGCAGTGATTCTGCCACTTACCTTCCCTGATTCCACCGTCCAGTCACAGACCAACGCTTGACTACGCCCATGCTGCCACATACCCCCACTGCCCAACTCAGGCCGAGCAGCTGTCCAGCCTGCAGCCGACCCCCCGGTGGGAGATGAAGTCCACCACAACCATCTGTGCCCCCGGCCTGTAGATCACCTTGAAGTTGAAGGGCTGGAGTGCCAGATACCAACGGGTGATCCACGCATTGGCATTCTTCATGCAGTGGAGCCACTGGAGGGGCGCGTGGTCCGAACAGAGGGTGAAAGGGCATCCCAGCAGGTAGTAGCGGAGGGCGAGGACTGCTCACTTGATGGCTAGGCACTCCTTCTCTATTGTGCTGTAGCGTCCCTCATGCACTGACAGCTTCCTGCTGATGTACAGCATGGGGCGATCCTCCCCCTCCACCTCCTGGGACAAAACAGCCCCCAGCCCTCTGTCCGACATGTCCATCTGCAACATAAAGGGGAGAGAAAAGTCAGGGGAGTGTAACAGTGGCCCCACACACAGTGCAGCCTTCACCTCAGAAAGCCCGCTGGCATTGCTCTGTCCACTGGACCGGATCTGGTGCCCCCTTTTTAGTGAGATCAGTCAGTGGGCTGGTGACATCCGAATAATTAGGTATAAACCTACGATAGTAGCCAGCCAGCCCCAGGAACTGTCTCACCCCCTTTTTGGTCTTGGGCCTCGGGCAGGCTGCAATCGCTGCTGTCTTATTAATTTGGGGACGCACCTGCCCATTGCCCAAGTGGAAGCCCAGATACCATACTTCCACCCACCCAATTGCACACTTCTTCGGGTTGGCCATGAGACCCACTCGCCTCAGCGACCCAAGGATGGCCCTCAGGTGTTGCAGATGCCACGGCCAGTCATTACTATAGACCAGGGGTTCTCAACCTTTTTCAAGCTGGGCCCCCCCCAAAGCTGGTTCATTGCAGTTGGGGCCCCCCCTCCTCCCAGCGCCACCCCCCCTTACCGGCCCCACCCCCACTACACCACCTTGCATAGATAAATAGATAGACTATTATTTTTAGGCCCACACTATTATTATTATTATCAGTAGAGGTAGGTAGGCCTATCATCATTACTAGGCTATTGTTATAACTGGAAGTAGCATCAGACTTCTAATGTGAGCTTGGAGGCATTATTATTATTACTATTATTATCATGAGTAGTGGTAGGCCTATTATCATTACTAGGCTATAGCTATATAATTATGAGGTTACATGTTTTGCTGTTATTATTATTATTATTATTATTATTATTATTATTATTATCAGTAGGCCTATTATCATTACTAGGCTATTGCTATAACTGGGAATTGGCACTAGACCAATGAATTTATAGATATGAATTTATGCTTTATTATTGTTATTATTACTAGGCCTAATAATAGGCATATCATCTGCATGTTTTACAGAAGCTTGCAGGTAGGCGATGTTAATGTGAGACCTGAGCCTGCTTTGCCTTGCAAAGATCCTCAATTCTTGGTGCAATGTCTGATTAACATAGCCTCAAATCATCCTTGATTTGTGCACGATTGCGGTATTTCATTTTGAGTGCAGCCATTTTTGAGAATCCTGCCTCACACAAATATGTGGATGCGAAAGGGAGGAGAATCTTCAAGGCGACGTCACAGAGTTGAGGGTATTCCTGCATCAATGCTGCCCAGAATGACAAAAGAGGGCAGGAGGTAAAAAGTTCCTTCAGCCTACTGTCACTCTTCAGCTCAATAAGCTGTTCCTGCATATCAATTGACAGCTCGTTTGCTGTGCACACAAATGGATCTCGAACCCACGCAAAAGAGCGATAATCCTTGTTGGTAACTCGCCAGCGCCCCCTATAACGATCCCACAATTCCTTGTGCGCTCCACCCGGATGTGACGTAAAGTGGAACTGCTTTAACTGTATAGAGAGCGCCTCGATTCGTCCTCTCGTGTTCTGGCTACTGGAGTGGTCGGACGGACTGTTGGCACGCTCGCCTACAGTGTTGAGACTAACCGCTATTGTCTGAGAACAGCCTGTTCAAATTAGTTTCGGCCGAAATTTTGAACGACCCGCTAAGTTTCAGCGATATAGTGGTTTTGATTCTAAACCTTTGCAAAGTTTAACTACAGTTAAGTAGTTTTCCACGCTAAGAGTCATTTGCGGACAGCTTCGCTCCTCTCAGCCTTTTTCTCGTCGACGCATCACCGGAGGTTTCTCCCGAAGCACCGTGGGCCAGCTAGGCCTCCATCTCCCTGCTTCGTTAGCCGCGGTTGGACACAACTCGCCGCTAACCTCCTCTCCTCGGACCGCGACCCTCAGCGCGGACATCGGAGAACGAACTTCCATCGCATTGAGTAGGCACTTGGGCAAATTTTAATTTGTAGCTTATTCAGATGGTTGTTAGGGTCATGTTTAAGCTTTGAGCTGTTTAGCATACCCGCTCAGACACGGAAGGTGTTTGTTTGTTTGTTTTTATTGTTTGTTTTGGTTCTATTTTTTTCTTTGAACTTGTTAGACAGGGTATCTTGCATGATATCTTTCCTTAACTCCATTGCTAGCTTCCCTATCTGATTAGCAGCACAGCGACAAGTTTGTTATTTTAAGCTCCGAGGCTAGACCGCTACAAGGCCTAGTCCTCTCCATCCAACACCTATTACACACACACACACACACACACACTCTCTCTCTCTCTCTCTCTCTCTCTCTCGCGTTGAGTTCTTTGCCTAGATAGTCTGTTGGAAATTGTTGTTAAGTACAGTGTTTGGATCCAGCTGTAACGTGGTCAGATTCTCCTTAGCAACTTATTGCTAGCTACCTCAGGGTGATACGCTAGCTGGTAGGCTTGTGTTCTCGACTAGGCCTGCAGGCGCCATTTTTCCCGACGCCATTTTGGTACCTCCCTCATTGAGTTACCTGTGATACGACACCTAGGCACTGACCGCCATTTTGTTTAAGCATTGCCAGAGTGGCTAGTCGTTAGCATCTGCCCACAGATACATACACACCTACACACACGCACGCATCGGCTTGCCCTAGCCTCACACACACACACCTACACACACGCACACACAAGGGATTCTTTTTTTTTTCCTATCTCTTCCTCTCTCTCTTTCCCTCAAATTTATAGTCCAGGTGTAATTATTCCATTGTTTTGTCTTGTTATTACCTTTGCCGACATTGAATGTATTTTGAGATTATTATTAGTGAGTAGTAGACAAATAAAAGCTAAGAAAATTGAATTGCATTTTACTTGTTCCTGTTGTTTATTCACAAGGTCAACTATTTAGAACTCCTTTTTCCTTCAAAATTTAGCTTTTGTATACAACTGGGTTTCCCATCTAATGCAGAGCTACCATTAATCTTGAATGTAACCATTCACGGTGAGTATTAAGATTAATAATTTAAGATTTTATGAGACTGATCTTTATTTATAAATTGATTAATTTAATTATCAATTATTACATAATTTATAATTTAATTAATCCCAATTCAACCTACATTAAAGTGGTGCCCCGTGTGAGGAATAGTTTAATGACCTTGTGAATTTCTCAACAATAACTTGTAAACTGCTTTTTACCCAAAATCAACTGCCAAGGTATAACACAGGTGACTTTAATGGTGAATCATTAACAGTGTGTTAATCACAGAACTGAAATTCAGCTGCCAACTACAGTTAGCTGATAAACTGGTTTAATTGATTAGTACATTAGAGTAATATCTAATCCAAGTACTTAATTAATATTATTAATAATAATCATTATTGTTAACTAATTATTAATTGAGCTAATTAATACAAGTGAAATATTAGTGAAAACAAAGTAGCTAAGAAACCACAAATCAATTATTTAGCAACTTGGATTAAATTAAATTCTAACCTAATCAACACCTAGTATTAATTTCCTTTAAGTTAATTAATACATTTCAAACAAAATGTCGCGTTCCCCATCAAGGGAGTCAGAAGGGCCCCTCCTCTCTCTCTTCGACGTTGTAGGCGATTTAGGCCAAGTCCCGGAGGATAGGAGAAATTACTTCTGTGATCTGGACCAAAAGGCTCGCTTTGATGAAATACACATAGCCGTTAGGGAACTTAAGGAGCGTACTATGACTCTCCCAGAAGGGCTACCCAAATTGTTCATGATCTACTATAAGGAAATGGAACATGTGTGTATGACCCTCAAACAAGAGAAAAGAACACTAAAACGACAACTGGCCGAAGCTCAAAGGAGAGCAGAAAGTGCGGAGAGTAGCCTCGTGGGCCTGAGAGCCACACAAGATGAACTACAGGGAGTGCAGAATTATTAGACAAGTTGTATTTTTGAGGATTAGTTTTATTATTGAAAAACAACTATGTTCTTGATGAACCCAAAAGACTCATAAATATCAAAGCTGAGTATTTTTGGAAGTTGGAGTAGGGCTTTCTTAGTTTTAGCTATCTTAGGAGGATATCTGTGTGTGCAGGTGACTATAACTGTGCATAATTATTAGGCAACTTAACAAAAAACAAACATATACCCATTTCACTCATTTATTTTCACCAGGGAAACCAATATAACAACTCACCATTCACTAATATACATTGCTGGCATTCAAAAACAAACAAAAAAACAAATCAGTGACTAATATAGCCGCCTTTCTTTACAAGGACACTCAAAAGCCTGCCATCCGTGGATTCGGTCAGTGTTTTGATCTGTTTGCGATCAACATTGCGTGCAGCAGCAACCACAGCCTCCCAGACACTGTTCAGAGATGTGTACTGTTTCCCCTCCTTGTAGATCTCACATTTGATGAGGGACCACAGGTTTTCTATGGGGTTCAGATCAGGTGAACAAGGAGGCCACGTCATTAATCTTTCTTCCTTTAGACCCTTTCTGGCCAGCCATGCCGTGGAGTACTTGGATGTGTATGATGGAGCATTGTCCTGCATGAAAATCATGTTTTTCTTGAAGGATGCTGACTTCTTCCTGTACCACTGCTTGAAGAAGGTGTCTTCCAAAAACTGACAATAGGACTGGGAGTTGAGCTTGATGCCATCCTCAACCCGAAAAGGTCCCACAAGCTCATCTTTGATGATACCAGCCCATACCAGTACCCCACCTCCACCTTGCTGGCGTCTGAGTCGGACTGGAGCTCTCTGCCCTTTGCTGATCCAGCCACGAGCCCATCCATCTGGCCCATCAAGACTCACTCTCATTTCATCTGTCCATAAGACCTTAGAAAAATCAGTCTTGTGATACTTCTTGGCCCAGTCTTGACGTTTCATCTTGTGTGTCTTGTTCAGTGGTGGTCGTTTTTCAGCCTTTGTTACCTTGGCCGTGTCCCTGAGTATTGCACACCTTGTGCTTTTTGACACTCCAGTGATGTTGCAGCTCTGAAATATGGCAAAACTGGTGGCGAGTGGCATCTTGGCAGCTTCACGCTTGACTTTCCTCAGTTCACGGGCAGTTAGTTTGCGCCTTTTTTTTTCAACGCGCTTCTTGCGACCCTGTTGACTATTTTGAATGAAGCGCTTGATTGTTCGATGGTCACGCTTCAAAAGCTGGGCAATTTTAAGAGTGCTCCATCCCTTTGCAATATATGTCACTATTTTTGACTTTTCTGAGTCCGTCAAATCCCTCTTCTGACCCATTTTGCCAAAGGAAAGGAAGTTGCCTAATAATTTTGCACACCTGATATAGGGTGTTGATGTCATTAGACCACACCCCTTTTCATTACAAAGATGCACGTCACCTGGTATACTTAATTGGTAGGAGGTTTTCAAGCCTATGCAGCTTGGAGTAGGCCAACATGCATAGAGAGGGTAATGTGGTCAACATACTCATTTGCCTAATAATTCTGCACTCCCTGTAAAGCACAAAATAGAATACCTCAGAGATGAAGTGACGCAAGCACGTCGCTCAGATGAGGGATCGGCCAAACCCTCCCAAGAACAGAGTTCCGCTCTGGAGGAGGAAGAACCTGAGCTTAGAACGGTAGATCAGACACCGCACTCAAGCTCAACTCGCGTGAAAGCCGCGCGATCGCCACCTCCTGGTGCTGGGAGTTTTTACTTTACTCCCCACTACACCCCCTCGCGCTTCAATATCGCTGCAGCCTCTAGCCCGCAGAAAACGCCGCGCTACGTACCCTCAGACTCCTCTGACGGAGAGGCCGCCTACAAGCCGAAACGCAGACATAGGCGATATGAGAGCAGCTCAAATAGCGAAGACAGCGAGGACCCCTACGGGTCAAAATCAAAACGCCTCGTCGCAGAACACAAAACTAGGATCCGCCAAATCGACGTCCTTGCGAAAGACATAGAGCGTTTTGAGCCGGAAAATCATAGACACCGAAGCGTTAATGATTATTTCCGGGAAATTGAGCGTAGCCTCCTGGACCTGCCAGAGGCTACGTCGCATGAAAAGGCCAGACTAGTCTGGAAAACTTTAGGTAGTGGCGTACGAGCATTCGTTGAGACCCTACCACAGTCAGTCCTCGACAACTACAAGAAAATACTTGAAAGAGGAATACTCGTTGTACGAGGACGAGACTGCTGCGACGATGGGTGCCATTCTAATCAGACAGAAATGAAGTGAACACCCTCGCGAGTACTACCGTCGGCTCCGCGCAGCGTACTTTCAGGGCAGAAGCGAGCCCGGGCTAGAGGAAGATCGTAAATTCAAGTCCCTCTTCCTCCATAACCTTCACCCGTGCATCCGTAACCAAGTAACACTCGCGTGTCGCCAGCGCCCCCATACTATGAGAGAAATGCGTCGCACCGCACAACTAACGTGGGAGACGTTCGTCCGACCCACAGACCGCCACGAGGACGATCCCAGAGTCCTCAGCCTATATGAGCAGGAAGGTCAGTCCTTAGGCCTAGAAGGGGGTGAAGCCCCAAACCGCGGGCCCCCTTGGGCGAGCCCAAACCCCGGCCACCAGACGTCGAGTCAACCCAAAGGTAACTGGAAAGTTCGACAAGCTGGAGCCAAGGGGGAACAGGGCCCCAACGCCAAAGGGCAAGGTAACCGCAAACCTGGCAGTCACGGCCCTAAATCTCAGAATAGCGGACAGTCAAGGCCCCATCGCAACTCCTCTCGAAGGGAGTGGAGCCCTAAGCTAGCTACCGCTAAACAAGCCAACCAAGAGCCGCTTGGGATGGCAGAACTGAGGGCTGAATTAGCACAGATTAAACAAGCCAACCAAGAGCCGCTTGGGATGGCAGAATTGAGGACCGAATTAACACGGGTTAAACAACTGCTGAGCAATAAGAACAGGAAGGGTAAGCCGAGCAAGGACAGGGACGAACCGTCAGCATGACTAGGCCGGGACCCATCCCCACCACCACCGCGTGTCTACCTCGTGGGGTGGGGAAAGGACCCCTGCCCAATAGGCAGCGATGAGTTGAAACCACCCCCTCCGTTAGTGAAGCCTGACCCGCAGGATGCACCCCGACAGAGTTTCTTGGAGATTTGGTTAGGAAAGGCAACGCCAAGCGTATCTATACCCCAGTGGTGGTAGAAGGCAACGTTTCCCTCCAAGCTCTCTTGGATACCGGGTCAGAAATCACCCTGATGTGTTCCAAAGTCTTCGCAGAGGTTTCTGATGCGTGGCGCGCGCAAGGTAGACCCATCAGAACCAAACATTGTGACGTCAACTTGGTTAGCTTCACCCAGAATCAAGCCCCAGTAACAACCATTGCATGGTTAGAACTCACGTTCCAGGGCATGTCCATCACTCACCCCACTTACATCTGCTCTGTTGGGGTAGAACCGTTCCTCATTGGCCAAGATCTACTAGATAGGCTAGCGCCCCTCATTGACTGTCGTCGGGGGCAACTGTGGGCCCAGGTTGCGTCCCCACAGACCCCAGATCCTCGTCGTCATGATCGAGCCCGTTGCGATGAAGTTAGCATGGATGCTACTCCACCGATAGCTGAGTCAGGGCAGGTCCCCGAGAACCTCGAGACCACTCCGCTCCACCCTGAGCCGAGTCAAGAAGCACCCAACTCAACCGACACTCTTCTCAACCGCAACGCGCTTGATGGCCACCTGTCTTTCCTTTGCTTTCTTGGCGAATCTGCCCCAACCAGGTACTACCCCTGGATATCTGGCAACATTACTGTCAATGGCATCACGGCACCTGGCGTCAGGTTAGCGCTTTGGTCAGAGAAGTCAGCCATCAGCCAAACGTGGTTCGACATAGTGCGTCAGAGCACTCCTTCCCCTGTCTTTGTGCAGAAGAGCCACTGGCTACTGTCAGCCGAACAACCACAGAGCCCCACCAAAGCCACGGGCGTCTGCGCCGTGTCGCTCGCCATCGGTCAGAGAGAATTCCTTCATTTCTTGAGTGTCGTCCCCGGACTTCCTGACTCACTGGTCATCGGGGCAGACATCTTGGTCAGACTGGGAGCCCAACTGGACCTAGTCAACCGGGTCATCTGGACCCAAGCCGACGCCGCTAAGCACCCGTTCCAAGCTGACCTGGAACAAATGCGGTCAGGACAAACGATTCCCCAAGCCTGCCATGTCGCTAGCGAATTTGACGTTGTCATTCCTGCTAGGACTGCTGGTTCCCCTCTTAAGCTGGTCATCATGAAAGACCAACAGTTTCGTAGCTCCCAGGCGTTCTTCCAGCCTCTCAGATTCTTCATGGAGCTCGACTTAGCCGTGTGTGGGACTCCGCTGCTTGAAGTGAGTCATCGTTCCGCTTACCTCCTGGTTCAAAACTCCACGCGGGACGCCATCACGATCCCCGCCCGTCGGCCTTTAGGCCTTCTGATAGACCAGGCATTCCATGACTTTGAACTCACCATTCCAGTCATCGGTGAGCTGCCAACGCTGGACACTCATTCCGATCCAGTGGAACCTCCCTGGATTACTCTTCCTTTCCACATGATCCGCGTCGAACCTCACGACATGCTTTGCGACGAGCGCATAGTCATGACCAAAACTGACACCCCGAAACACATGCTGGTGTACGCTCTTGCCACGCAATCGAGCAACGACACCCCTGCAACTGAGGTCGTCGATTCAACTCTAGGTGAACCGTACCCAGGCTTCGAACAAGAAGTTCAACAACAGCTGGTGAAAGCTGACAGCCTGACCACGGACGCCCAGAGACGACAGCTCCGTGAACTGTTCTACGACTTCAAGGCGATCTGGGCGCGAGATTCCAATGACTGCGGAGTCACAGACATCCACACCGTCCGAATCCCAACAGATCCGAACACTCCACCGACGTTCGTGCGGCAATACAAAATCCCGTTAGCCACATACGACTCAATACAAGAAACACTGGACACTCTGCTGGAAAAGCAGATCATTCGCGAGTGTAACTCGACTTACAACTCCCCCTTGTGGCCGGTGCTGAAACCGAACGGCAAGTGGCGTCTCACCATTGACTATAGGCAGCTGAACAAGCAAGTGCCCTTGTCAAGATGGCCCATGATCCATCTGGATCAAGAACTTGCCAAGGTGAAGGGTGCAAAGTTCTTCTCCACCGCCGACGTGGCGAGTGGATTCTGGACCATGCGCG
The DNA here is from genome assembly GCF_027579695.1 of Neoarius graeffei. NCBI lineage: Eukaryota > Metazoa > Chordata > Actinopteri > Siluriformes > Ariidae > Neoarius > Neoarius graeffei. The sequence continues at coordinate 126,246 of NC_083591.1, forward strand.
TGGATCCAGCTGACCAGCACAAGCTGGCCTTTTCCTTTGGGAACCGCCAGCTAACTTTCAACCGATGTCCGTTCGGCTACGCGAACTCCCCCGCTGAATTCAACCTCTTCTTGCATAAGGCAATGAGCGATGCCGCAGCTTGTGGCAACTTGATCTATGTCGATGACATCCTCATTAGGTCACAGACTTTTGATGCACACCTCGAAGAGATACGCCATGTTCTGTCTCAGCTGTCCAGAGCAGGAGCGAAGCTCTCTGTCACCAAAGGGCAGTGGTGTCGCACCAAAGTCGAATACGTTGGACTGTGCGTCGGGCCAGATGGCATTGAACCCCAGTTGGGGAGGGTGCGGGCTATCCAAGACATCAAAGCCCCATCCAACGTACCCGAACTCAGGAGCTTCTTAGGGGTCTGCAACTACTCCCGACAGTTCATCGAGGACTACGCGGAGATAGCACGACTGCTCACCGAGCTCCTCCGAAAGGATAAACCCTTCCAGTGGAGTGACCCTCAAGAACTCGCGTTCAAGAGCATGAAGCAGAAGCTCTGCTCCACTCCCTGCCTCGTGTATCCCGACAAAGACAAACCGTTCTTCTTGGAGGCTAGTTTCTCCACCCACTGCCTGAGCGCTGCACTGTCACAGCAGCATGACAAAGATCGCCGTGTCGTAGCATACGCCAGTCGGCCCCTCAGTGCTGTGGAGTTGAAATTTTCAGACTGCGAAAAAGCCCTGCTGGCCACGGTCTGGGCCGTTGAACACTTTCGCAGTTACATTGGTGGCCAGAAGGTGGTGATAGAGACCAATCATCAACCGGTCTCGTTCTTGAACAGCCAGAGGCTGAGAGAGGGAAGAGTTTCGAACAGTCGCATCGCAGCTTGGCAAGGCAAGGCAAGGCAAGGCAAGGCAAGTTTATTTATATAGCACATTTCATACACAATGGCAGTTCAATGTGCTTTACAGAAGTAAAAACAAAAACAGTAAACAATAGAGAAATAAAATTACATACAATAATTTTATCTTTATTCTAAAATAATTAATTAAAAGAATTAAAAGAATTAAAAGAAAATAATAAGAATTAAACAATAGTAGAAATAAAATATTAAAATGCCAAAAAGAAAAAGGAGAAAAAGAAAGAGAAAGGGAAAAAAAACCCTAGCAGAATAAAATAGAATAAAGTTAAAGTAAATTTAAAACATGCAGAGAAAGTAAAGATTATAAAAAATGTAAAAAATATTAATTATTTAACAGAAAGCATCTGAAAACAGCTTGGTCTTTAACCTAGATTTGAAGCTGCCAACAGCAGGAGCATTTTTAATGTCCTCTGGCAGTTGGTTCCATAGCTGTACTGCATAGTAGCTAAAAGCTGCTTCACCACACTTTGTTTTAACAACTGGTTTTAATAGTAAATTTTTCTGTTGCGATCTGGTAGATCTGATTGGGTTAGGCCGCTGCAACATATCAGAGAGGTAATTGGGCCCTGTACCATTTAGAGATTTGTACACCAGCAGCAATGCTTTAAAGTCAATTCTGTAGCTTACTGGAAGCCAGTGAAGGGACCTTAGAATTGGAGTAATGTGCTCTGTTCTTTTTGTTCGTGTGAGAACCCTAGCCGCTGCATTTTGAACCAGCTGAAGTCGTTTGATGGTCTTTTTTGGCAGGCCTGTGAAAAGGCCATTGCAGTAATCAACCCTACTAGAGATGAAGGCATGTATTAGTTTTTCCAGATCATTTTTTGACATAAGTCCTCTTAGTTTGGAAATGTTTTTTAGGTGATAAAATGTCGTTTTAGTGATTGCTTTCACGTGACTGTCAAAGTTTAGCTCGCTGTCAATGAAAACACTAAGATTTTTAACCATTTCTTTAGTTTTAATCCCTTTTGTGTCAAGAATAGTGGTAATCCTGAGTCTTTCATCTTTTTTTCCAAATAGAATTACTTCTGTTTTATCTGTGTTCAGCTGAAGAAAATTTTGTGACATCCAGCTATTGATTTGATCGATACACTGGTAGAGACATTCAAGGGGGGCATAATCATTTGGTGATAGAGCAAAATAAATTTGGGTATCATCTGCATAGCAGTGATACAAAATTGAATTTTTATTGATAATTTGCCCAAGTGGGAGCATATAAAGGTTGAAAAGTAATGGTCCAAGAATCGACCCCTGGGGGACACCACAGATCAAGGGCATTGACGTTGAGGAACAATTTCCCAGGGTAACAAAGAAGCTTCTATCTTTTAAGTATGATTTTAACCAATTGATAACTTTACCAGTCAATCCAACCCAGTGTTCAAGTCGATATAGCAGTATGTTGTGATCAACAGTATCAAAAGCTGCACTGAGGTCCAGTAATACCAGGACCGATGTTTTGCTTGCATCAGTATTAAGACTTACGTCATTTATAACTTTAATCAGCGCTGTTTCAGTGCTATGATTGGCACGAAATCCTGACTGAAAATTATCAAAACGGCTGTTTGATATCAAGAAGGCAGTTAATTGATTGAAGACAATTTTTTCCAGGATTTTCCCGATGAATGGTAGATTTGATATTGGCCTGTAATTATTTAACACTGAAGGATCCAGATTATTTTTTTTAAAGAAGGGGCTTTACAACAGCTTTTTTTAGGGACACAGGAACAACACCAGTCTCCAAGGATGTATTTATAATTTGAAGCACATCTGTAATTATAAGATGAAGAACAGACTTAAAAAAGTTGGTGGACAGAATGTCCAGTTCAGATGTTGAGGAACTGAGATTTTGTACAGTTTTTTCAAGTCTCATAATCAATTAAACAAAATTCTGACATTGTGTTAAAGTTATCTATCTGTGTCATTGGTGATTGCAGTTTTTCAATTTTTTGCAACTGAGATATATTATGAGAAATATTCTGCCGTATTTTATCAATTTTACCTTTGAAGAAGGATGCAAACTCATTGCATTTATTAACTGAGAGAAGTTCAGGTGCTAATTGTGGTGGGGGATTAGTTAGCTTCTCTACTGTTGAAAATAGCACACGGGCATTGTTCATATTCCTGCTGATGATATTGGAGAAGAAAGACTATCTTGCTTTACGAATTTCATAATTATAATTACAAAGCATCTCTTTATGGATTTGATAATGGATGTGAAGTTTAGATTTGCGCCATTTTCTTTCAGTCTTTCTACATTCTCTCTTTAGCAGTTTAACAGCCGGGTACTGCTTCCATGGTGCTTTCTGCTTATCATTGACTCTTTTTATTTTGAATGGAGCAATATCATCCATAATTTGGGTCATATTTAAATTTAAAAATTCCAGTAAATCATCTACAGAGTCTGACATTTTGGTTGAGTTCTGAGAGAGAGCTTGCTTAAAAAGAGCACGTGTTGTCGTTTATGACTCTCCTGCCTATAGTCGTTGAGCTATTCTGAATGTGAGGAGACATAGAAACTTCAAAGAAAACACAGAAATAATCAGATAAGGCCAGGTCAACAACAGTATAAGAAACAGTAAGACCCTTTGTGATGACGAGGTCAAGAGTATGACCACGAGAGTGGGTCGGTCCCTGTACATGTTGTACTAGGTTAAAGTTATCAATAATTGCAAATAGTTCTTTGGCATAAATGTTATCAGTATTATCTACATGCAAGTTAAAATCCCCAGATATAATAAGACAATCAAACTCTAAGCAAATGACTGATAACAATTCACCAAACTCTTCAAGAAAGACTTTGGCTGAATGTCTCGGAGGCCTGTAAATAGTTAATAATAATATGTTAGGAGAGCATGTAACAAGTGCACATAAGTGTTCAAAGGACATAAAATCACCAAGTGAGGATTGTTTACATTGAAAAGAGACTTTGAATATATTTGCGATCCCTCCACCTTTCCCTTGTCAGGTAACATTCAAAAAATTAAAATTTGGGGGAGCTGCTTCGATAAGGGTGGTAGCACTATTTGCTTGATCCAGCCAGGTTTCAGTTAGAAGCAAAAAATCAAGATTGTGTTTACAAATAAGATCATTAATTAAAAATGACTTGTTTAAAAGTGATCTAATGTTCAGAAGGGCTAGTTTTACAGTAATATTTGGTTGTGCACTCTGATGCTGTTTTAAAACAGGAAGGAGATTAGATTGGTTTACCCCCAGGGTTAAATGTGCTCTATGTTTTCTGTTTCTTATCAACACAGGAATAGTGTCAACATCGGATCCCTGCTTTTTTCTACATCCATTTGCAGGGACCCAGAGTACATCAAACAAGACTTTCTAAATGTTCTATTTGGTTTGAGGGTGAAAGGACTGGAGATGACATGTATCTTTTGGATGGTGAAAAAGATTTGTAGCCAGCTGAAAGTCCTGGACGAACACAATTTTGATGAACTGGGTACACTGCTTGTCGTGACAAATTTGGGCTGGAAAAAGAGAGTGTAGCCATAGGAAGCAATTTTTTCATGCTATTTGGGAAATCCATCCGAGGAGAAGTGGAGTCGTCTGTCCTTGAATGTTGGGAGGCCTGCAAGTCAGATGTTTGTGTGTCCTTGATGACGACTTGCAAAGATGATTGTTTAGGCTTTGTAACTATGTCAGTCTGCGACATCTTATCAACTGTTTTCCTCGGTGCTGGCTGAGAAAAGATTGCAAGTTTGTAGTGGTCTGCTAAGACTTTGGCTCCAATCCAGCTGAGTTCAGTGCTATTTGGCTTGTAGAATTCTTTGCGATTCCAAAAAAGATTAAAATTGTCTATGAAATTCATACCAATGAAGAACAAGTTTTTCCAAGCCAGGTGTTAAGACTGAAGAGTCGAGAAAAAGCAAAACTTCCTCTCGCTGGGAGTGGGCCGCTGATAAAAGATTGAATTCCAGTCTTATAGAGCTCAGAAAAAAGTTTTCTGAAATCATCTTGGACAAACAGCTGTTCTCTGAAAACATCGTTTGCTCCCACATGTACAACAATACGCTTAATCGTTTTATGCTCGGACATGAGTTTCAAAATGCTGTCTTTGGTGTCAGAGATGGATGCATTTGGAAGACAACAAATAATCATCTCATAACCTTTTAATTGTCTTACAGTGGAATCACCAAGAACAAGGGTTGTGGGATCAGGTGGTGTTACGAGCTGCTTTTTGCCTCTTCCCACAGCTCTTCGATCTTGGTGCGATCTCTTTTTACTATGTGTTTGTCCACTTGACAAATCCTCTTCCACATCCCTGAGGCATTCAAATTTGTTCTGAAGCTTTATGGGCTGTGGATTTTCCATAGGATTGTAGATCCTATTGTAATTTGTAGAACGAGCTGGTGTTGAAGTAATTACTTTTCTGTTTTTGTTTTTGGGCTTAGCACCCATCATTTGCCAGTTTTCAGTACTCACATTTTGTACAGCTTGAGTTATGAATTCTTCCACTTGGTCTGCAATGTCCTCAGTCTGTCGGAGCGCAATCTCTGCATTCTCAGCCACTGTTTCTGTACTCCTTTCCTGAGATATCGCTTTTAATTCGTCTGTCTTTGGCAGAGCATTAATCTTTGATTCCAGAATAGAAATCCTCTGTTCTAATTCCATGCATTTTCTGCAGGATTTTTTGCTTCCTGGCATTTAAAAAAAAAAGTGGAAATTAAAATTAAATTAAAAGCTTATAAAGATGAAGAAAAGAGAAAAAAAAGTGGAAATTCAATGAGAAAGTAAAGTATAGAAATAAAGATTAAGAAAGCAGGAGCAAAGCAAAGAAGCGTCCTACTCGCTTGAGTAGGAGGAGCAAAAAATGGCTTGGATGATGGCATTACAGGGCTACGACGTCGAGGTGAAGTACGCCCAGAACCACAAGATGGCGCTTGGCCGAGGCCTGGCGGAATGCCAGCATTGCGACTGCGAGAATAGTCCGGCTCAAACCGAACTAACAACCGTACCTGCTCTCCCCTCCGACCACCACTACTATGACGAGAACGTCTGCAAAGACCTCCCCACCGCTTACATAGATGGATGCTCATTCCATCATGAACGCAAAGTCCAAGCTGGTGTCGGGATCGTATGGGCCAACCCCAACACCAACACCAACTCGGGGCTAAGACTAGCCAATATGCGGAGGTAGCAGCCGTGCTCATCGTCCTGCAACAAGCTGCCCGTGCGAACATCAAGCGGTTAGTTCTCTGCTCTGATTCAAACTATGCCCGGCATAGCTTCATCTCACACTTTCCCTCGTGGAAGGTGAAGGACATGAAAAACGCAAGGGGCAAGGAAGTGAAACACTCCGAACTCTTCCTAGCATGCGATCGACTCGTAACCGAACAGGGAATGTGCGTCTACTGGAAGAAGGTGAAGGGACATTCTCAAGTCCCAGGACCTGACAAAGTCGGTAACGATGAGGCAGATGGCCTCGCCAAAGCGGGAGCCGTAGACGGCCCCCTTTGGGAATTCCAGCCGTCATGGCTTCCCGAGACACCACGCCATAACGTAACCGCGATTACTCGCCGACAGGCTAGAGCAGGTCAAACTGATGCAGTACCCCAAGCAGGAACAGTGCAACTTGGCCGACTGCCCCAGGACGCCGACCTGGTGTCTATGCAGGAAAGGGATCCCATGATCCACCAAATCCGTAAGTTCCTTGCGGACCCCGTGGCGTTCCCAATTTCCCCACAAGAGTTGCAACAGTCCCGAGACTTAAATCACCTTCACAATCTCAAAAACGGCTTAAAACTCGAGAAAGGACTCCTGGTGTTCACACCACGCAACCAGGGACCTCCCCGGTGGGTCGTGCCCACAGACCATAGGGGGGTCATGTTGCAGTACGCTCACGACAGCCCGTGCGGGGGCCATAGGAACGCTCAGGCGACCTACCAGACACTCCAAAAGATTGTCTATTGGCCCTTCATGATTCAGGATGTTACCGAATATGTCAAAGGGTGCTTAATCTGCTGCCAATTCCGACCAGCCCAACCGTTGAACCGCGCCCCACTGCAAAGCAAAGGCATCTCATTCCCCTGGTCTAATCTCCAGATAGACTGGGTCGGACCGGTGCCAAAATCGGCTCGAGGTAATAAGTACCTCCTGACCGTCACTTGTGCGTTCACGAAGTGGGTGGAATGCTTGCCCGCCCCGAACGAAACTGCAGAGACCACCGCTCTCCTTCTTATGAACCATGTGTTCAGCCGTTGGGGCTTGCCCCTATCCATTGATTCCGACCGAGGTACTCATTTCACCGCAGAGGTCATGAGAGTGTTGTGGGAGATGCTCGGAGTCGAGGCAAAATTCCACATCGCGTATCATCCTCAGTCTTCCGGTCAGGTCAAACGTGCCAACCAAACCATCGTGAGCATGCTTCGCAAGTATGTTAGCCACCATGGCAAAGATTGGGACATCAAACTCCCTCTGGTGCTGATGGCCATTCGGTCCACTCCTCACTGCACCACCGGAGTCACCCCGTTCGAAATGATGACTGGCCGTGAAATGGTTCTCCCCTTACACCTCCTCTACTGACCAGAGGACCTAAGCGTTGCCACTGCGTACACCGCACACCAGTACGTCACCGACTTGCAACACCACTTGCAGGCCACATTTGCATGGGCCCAGGAACACCTCGAAAAGAGTGCGAAAGGACAGAAAGCTTACTACGACAGAAAGGCGACACACCGTGAGTACGAAGTAGGTGACAGAATCCTATACTTCAATTTCACCAAACCGGTAGGAGTAGCCAGAAAATTCTTACCCCGTTGGTCCGGTCCTTTCGAAATCATCGGTAAACTGTCCCCCGTCGCCTACCGCATCAAAACTTCAAAGCCCAGCCAGGCGCCTTCGTATAGATGGGTCCATAGCAACCAAATAAAGCTCTTTGAGCAGTCCACACTCCATAGGGGGGTGGACAAACAATAAGTTATAGCCTCCCCAACTTAGTTGCATGCCTCTCAATCCATAAGCGTGCATCTATAAGTAACCACCCTTGTTACCACTCAAATCGGCATAACAAACTCCTGTATGTTGCAGAATGGCCCCTCTCTGGATCCTCGGCATCTTCCTAGTCCTGCAGACCACATTGGCCGGTAACATAGTGGAACCAGGCCCGCCGAGCGGCATCGTTCTCCAAGATGCCCCAGGACTGCTCCTCACCAATTGCCGCGTCCACACCCAGCGCGTGTACACTCGCCTCGATCCTTGGGACGTGTACCGTAAGCATTTTAGGTCGCCCACACAAACAAACCTCGAAACCGGGCCTGACTCCGAGATTGGGTCCAACATCGAACACGCCAAGCGTACCACAGTTCACATGCTCGAACAGTTACAGAAGTTCATAGTCACTGAGGAGGAACTCAGCGGCAAAACACGCCCTAAACGGTTCCTCGGAGGACTACTTACTGCTGCATCCGCCATTGGCTCTCTGTTCTCAATGGGCCTCTCTGCCGTTAACACCGTTAGCCTGACCGCGGTCAAACAAGAAATGAACATTCTTAAGGAAGAAATGCCAGAAATCCAGGGTAGACTACTAACTCAACAGGAGGAGCTGCAGGGCCTAGGCAAAACCCTGCAGGGAACCATACTAACCGTTAACATGCATTCTACATTAATCAAGAACACAGTACATGCCGTAGACAGGCTAGCGACAATCATGAGAAGCGAAGTCAAGTACGTCCGAGTAATCCGAGACCTAATGCAGGACCTGATGAGAGAAGTAAGTAGCTCTCTCAGCACCCTGAGTGGAGGTAAAATCCCACCATATTTGATACCCCTCAGCATGGTTGACAGCATACGCCGATCTACTACCACGACTAACGTTTACTCATCACAGATTCATCTGGCTTATAGTCTTGGCAGTGCTATCCCCATTTTTGTGAACCCTCAAAACCTAGAAATAGGCTTCATCCTCAATCTCCCCGTTATTGAACGGTAAAACATATACAGAATCAAATCTGTCCTTAATGTAGGTTTCTGGAGCAACGACGTACACGTACGTTTGCAGACACCTCCCACCATAGCCTATCACGATGACAACCCCTCTATCTACCTCGTCCCTAACTTAGACATGTGCACCTCTACCAAAGATATCCACTGGGTCTGCCCCAGCAATCCCTTTATCCGAGACATCACAGACTGTCTCTGTGGATTGACAAAAGTCCCCGATCAGAAGTGTGCAGGCAAATTGTCTATTAAAGATGAAGGAATAGGAACTAGAGTAGAAAGAGCTGGCAATCGGTGGCTAATCAACACTCCCCAAACTGAGATTCTGGTATCATATGATCAACATAACACTGCCACTAGAATGAAGATCCCTAACGAAACCTCTCTCCTAAGTGTCCCACTAGGAGCCACTGTTCACGTGGGTGACATCACCCTCCATCACCTTAGCGCTGACCAGTATGAGACCGAGATAGAAATGCCCGATGCCTTCCCAGGTCACGAACTTGAGATAAACTCCACCCTCCAAGCACAACTACTGCTGGAAGGGACCAAAACCGTGCAATTCAATCTTAAGCCCACTGGCATCGCTACCACTTTCTTGAATAACCGCGCAAACCCTTTGTCCGATCAAGGATCTTTAATAAGCCGAATTGCGCTGGGATTTCTAGCTAGCGGTTGGGTTATCACAGTCTTCATAGCCATCACTCTACATAGGTACATACTGACACTACACCGCAAACTGGACAAAACGATCTACGCACCTGAGAAATTAGATCGTGGCATTGTCCGATTCTCCATCAGGCCTAAGGCCTCCACTAACTTTCTTGAAGAGTAGGCTTGCTAACATGCTAACTAACCCCTCTTTTCCCTTTTCTTTTATGGAGTTTTGATTATCTTTTTTGTTTGCAGTGTGAAATGTTGTATGTAGAAGGTAGTTAAGTAGCCATAGTGTAATTGTTTTCATGTCCAAGTGCCTATGCTTTCATGCCCAAGTGCCTATGCATCTTATGGACTGTATGAAATGAATTGAACTGTTGAACTGTGTCTGAAAGACTTTTCACAGAAAGGACCCTTGGAACTACCTCATTGTGGAACTACCTCATTGTAGAACTACCTCATTGTGGAACTACCTCATTGTGGATTACTAGGGACCGTGGGTCGCAGACTAAACACCATGTGCCCATAGGGTATCACTCCTTTCAGTGCCTATGGCCAAGGGGGGGATGTTGGTAACTCGCCAGCGCCCCCTATAACGATCCCACAATTCCTTGCGCGCTCCACCCGGATGTGACGTAAAGTGGAACTGCTTTAACTGTATCAAGAGCGCCTCGATTCGTCCTCTCGTGTTCTGGCTACTGGAGTGGTCGGACGGACTGTTGGCACGCTCGCCTACAGTGTTGAGACTAACCGCTATTGTCTGAGAACAGCCTGTTCAAATTAGTTTCGGCCGAACTTTTGAACGACCCGCTAAGTTTCAGCGATATAGTGGTTTTGATTCTAAACCTTTGCAAAGTTTAACTACAGTTAAGTAGTTTTCCACGCTAAGAGGCATTTGCGGACAGCTTCGCTCCTCTCAGTCTTTTTCTCGTCGACGCATCACCGGAGGTTTCTCCCGAAGCACCGTGGGCCAGCTAGGCCTCCATCTCCCTGCTTCGTTAGCCGCGGTTGGACGCAACTCGCCGCTAACCTCCTCTCCTCGGACCGCGACCCTCAGCGCGGACATCGGAGAACGAACTTCCATTGCATTGAGTAGGCACTTGGGCAAATTTTAATTTGTAGCTTATTCAGATGGTTGTTAGGGTCATGTTTAAGCTTTGAGCTGTTTAGCATACCCGCTCAGACACGGAAGGTGTTTGTTTGTTTGTTTGTTTGTTTTTATTGTTTGTTTTGGTTCTATTTTTTTCTTTGAACTTGTTAGACAGGGTATCTTGCATGATATCTTTCCTTAACTCCATTGCTAGCTTCCCTATCTGATTAGCAGCACAGCGACAAGTTTGTTATTTTAAGCTCCGAGGCTAGACCGCTACAAGGCCTAGTCCTCTCCATCCAACACCTATTACACACACACACACACACACACACACACACACACACACACACACTCTCTCTCTCTCTCTCTCTCTCTCTCTCTCTCTCGCGTTGAGTTCTTTGCCTAGATAGTCTGTTGGAAATTGTTGTTAAGTACAGTGTTTGGATCCAGCTGTAACGTGGTCAGATTCTCCTTAGCAACTTATTGCTAGCTACCTCAGGGTGATACGCTAGCTGGTAGGCTTGTGTTCTCGACTAGGCCTGCAGGCGCCATTTTTCCCGACGCCATTTTGGTACCGCCCTCATTGAGTTACCTGTGATACGACACCTAGGCACTGATCGCCATTTTGTTTAAGCATTGCCAGAGTGGCTAGTCGTTAGCATCTGCCCACAGATACATACACACCTACACACACGCACGCATCGGCTTGCCCTAGCCTCACACACACACACCTACACACACGCACACACAAGGGATTCTTTTTTTTTCCTATCTCTTCCTCTCTCTCTTTCCCTCAAATTTATAGTCCAGGTGTAATTATTCCATTGTTTTGTCTTGTTATTACCTTTGCCGACATTGAATGTATTTTGAGATTATTATTAGTGAGTAGTAGACAAATAAAAGCTAATAAAATTGAATTGCATTTTACTTGTTCCTGTTGTTTATTCACAAGGTCAACTATTTAGAACTCCTTTTTCCTTCAAAATTTAGCTTTTGTATACAACTGGGTTTCCCATCTAATACAGAGCTACCATTAATCTTGAATGTAACCATTCACGGTGAGTATTAAGATTAATAATTTAAGATTTTATGAGACTGATCTTTATTTATAAATTGATTAATTTAATTATCAATTATTACATAATTTATAATTTAATTAATCCCAATTCAACCTACATCCTCTTTAAAGTACGTCGCTGTGGCAGCGGGGGCGTGGTCAAGCACCGGTCTGTGACAGGAGGGCGGAGTCAGGGAAGGTAAGTGGCAGATTCACTTCACCTGAGAGCAATTAACCTGTGTTTTATCCTGCCCTAAGTGTCCAGCCATGGGATTAAAGTGAGCCGCCCGGAATACCAATTCCCGGCGGCTCTTTGGAATCAAAAGCTGCGTGACTCGGTCTTTAGTTTGAGTGTCCTGCGTCACTCGGTATAACCTATCCTTCATAATCGCGAAGTAGGGGAAGGACGGGGTGGCGTTCGGCGGGAGCGTTTGACCATCGATTACTCTCACTTGGTCAAACGCATGCCGCAGAGTCTCGTCTCGCGACTGCTCTAATGGGAAATCCGCCAGGGATTCCCCAATAGAGAGAGGAGGAGCCGGTGGCTCCTCACCCTGACGCGGAGATGACGTAGACGGCTCCGCGACAGCTGCTCCCGCCAAAACGACACCGGGACCTCCCCCTGTCAACTGGCAGGACCCACTCTCTACTAGGCGCGTCATTAAACCCCGAAATCCCGGCCAATCAGTCCCCAAAATTAACGAGTGGGTAAGGCGAGGATTAACCGCCGCCTTCACTATAAATTTTTCCCCTCTGAAAATAATATGGACCGACACCAAAGGGTAGCTGTGAACATCCCCGTGCACACACAAAACCTTCACCCCTTGTGCTCCCCCCAATGCCTCGTTTTGAACCAGGCTTTGGCGAATTGAGGTCTGATTACAACCAGAATCCACCAATGCCTGATATGTAGCCCCTTGGATACTCACCGGTATGCGATACGCTCCGGCCCGATCGAGGGCGGCCTCTGGCGCGTCGGGGATCCGAACCACCGCGCCCACTTCCATTGCTGTGCACTGCTGTTGAAGGTGGTCCGGTTCCCCGCAGCGCCAGCAAACCGGCCCGGGCTTCCCCTCTGCACCGGTGCTCTGGGGCTCACTCACCTGAGGTGGGGGAGAGACAGACACAGAAGGGAGAAACGGGAGGGCACCGTGGGTGCGGCGGGCAGGCAGGGGTGGTGCCGGCCCCCGCCTCCGCGGTGGGGGAATGGGGCGAGGACGGGACACAGAAGGAGGGGAGAGAGAGAGAGAAAGAGAAGAGGAGAGAAGAGATGTCGACATCTGCTGTCCTGCCGCCGAGACAGCCGCCAGATGATCCTCCGCCAGCTCGACTGCCTGATCCAGCGACGCCGGGCGGTGGCACTGGACCCACTCCGCGGCTCCTGCTGGTAAGCGGGCGATGAACTGTTCCAGTACCACCTGATCAACGATTCCCTCGGCGTCGCGATCTTCGGCCCTCAGCCACCGCCAGCAGGCGTCCCGGAGCTGCTGGCCGAACGCGAACGGGCTGCCGACTTCCTCCATCCGCAGCGCGCGGAAGCGCTGGCGCTGCTGCTCCGGCGTGCGCCCCACGCGCTGAAGGACAGCCCGGCGAAGGTCGGCGTAGGCCAGCCGGCGATCGGCGGGGAGCTGTAGTGCAGCCAGCTGCGCCTCTCCCGTCAGGAGGGGGAGGAGGCGCGCCGCGCGCTGCTCCATCGGCCACCCCGAGGCTTCAGCAACCTGCTCGAATAACGTGAAGAAAGCCTCGGGGTCATCCTGCGGGCCCATCTTAGTTAAGGTGAGGGGAGACGGGCCCGCGGCCGGAGCGCTGGTGGGCCCCGCCGACGCGAGGAGACGCCGGAACGCCTTGCGATCTTCTTGCTGGGCCAGCACCAGGGCATCGAAGCGCCGCTCTTGTTCCTTTCGGAGTGTGACGAGCGCCTGGTGCTGGCTTTGCTGAGCCGTGGTGAGGGCGTGGACCAGGTCGGTGAACGGGGAGGATTCCATGGGGCTGCTGGGTTGGTGCTCCATTTCCCGGGTTTCGGCACCACTGTAGCTTTCCCTAGGTGTGGGTGGAGCACAGAGGACGGCAGGACAGAGATCAGGTTCAACAAACAGTTTTATTGTTCCACTTTTCAGGGAACACAATAGGTTTAACGCAGACACACGCACACACACACATCAGGTGTCTGGTTCGGGAGAGAGATCTCCTCTGCTCTCGCTCTCCCTCCCTAAATAGGGCGCGGTCCCTGGGAAGACACACAAACACAGGTTAATTGCTCTCAGGTGAAGTGAATCTGCCACTTACCTTCCCTGACTCCGCCCTCCTGTCACAGACCGGTGCTTGACCACGCCCCCGCTGCCACAGTCGCAAATTCTTTTCTCATTGTAGACAGGTGCTCAGATGCTGATTGAAATAGAGAGGAGAAATTGTGTGATGTGCCTGCATCAGTGATAAAGTCTGCAAGGCTGGGGAACATGTCGCAGTTCCCTCGACTGATGCGGCCATGCCAGAGGTCAATTTTTTGTGTAAAGGCGTCCACTCTGTCTGCGAGGAGCAAAATATGAGTTTCGCGGCCTTGCAGAGACAGGTTGAGGCCATACAAACGGTCAAATATATCAACCAAATAGGACAGAGACGCAAGCCACATAGTGTCATCCAGATGCTTCGCCAGATCTGATCTGATTTCTGTCAAAAAACACTTCACCTCCTCTCGCAGCTCATACAACCGCTGCAACACCCGCCCCCTGGAGAGCCAGTGAACTTCAGTGTACAGAAGCAGCTGTTCATGCCCTGACCCCATCTCCTGGCAGAGGACCCCAAACAAGCGAGAGTTTAGCGGCCGTGATTTGATTAGATTTGTCATTTTCACGGATTGGTTCAGCACGGAGTCAAAGAGAACCGGCATTTTTTTAGCAGCTAATGCTTCGCGATGGACCATACAATGTGTCCATTTCACAAGTGGAGCTACTTGCTGAACACGAGCAATTAGGCCACGCTCGCAGCCCGTCATTGCCCGTGCACCATCCATGCATAGGCCAACGCATCGGTCCCAAGCCAAACCATTTTCACGGGTAAAAATATCAAGGACATTGAAGATGGCTTCTCCTGTAGTGTGCGACTGAAGAGGCCAGCAAAACAGGACATCCTCCTCAATCGCCTTGTCATGCAGATACCTGACATAGGCGAGGAGCTGTGCCTGCCCAGCAAGATCAGTGGATTCGTCCAGCTGCACCGCGTAGTAAGGACTCTGTTTTATGAACTCTATGAGTTGCTCTCTGATGTCATTTGACATGTCTGAAATCCTCCTAGTGACTGTGTCATTGGACAGTGGTACTGCACCGAGTTTGGCTGCTGCACTATCTCCTATCATTATTCTGCACGTCTTGTGCGGCCGGCAAAATGAGAGTCTCGGCAATTGTATGCGGTTTACCCAGTTTAGCTACTCTTTTGGCCACTACATACGATGCCTCCAAACACTGTTTAGACACAGTGCTGTGCACTGAAATGACTGCCTGTTGCTGATGGAGGCCATCAAGCTTTCTTTTAAAATATTCTGCCGGTTTATCTTTAATAGCAGCATGTTTTGTTTCAAGGTGCCTTTTAAGTTTGCAGGGCTTCATGCTGTCGTTTGCTAGCAGCTCGGCACACACGACACACTGAGGTCTCAGATCAGACGTGACTGTAAATCCAAACTGCAGCTATGCTTCATCGTACCTTCGAAGCTTTTTTGCAGCTGGTGGTGTGTCGGTTGCCTTGTTGGTCCTCACTAGAAATCGCTCCATTTTTGTTAATTATAATTTGGATGTGTGGCTATGTTAAGAGACAAATATTGGGGACTAATCAGACGGGACTTATGCACGTTCTTTAATGCAAGTTGTGGCAGCGGGGGCGTGGTCAAGTGCCGGTCTGTGACAGGAGGGCGGAGTCAGGGAAGGTAAGTGGCAGAATCACTACACCTGACTGCAATTAACCTGTTTGTGTGTGTCTTCCCAGTGACTGCGCCCTATTTAGGGAGGGAGAGCAGAGGATCTCTCCCGAACCAGACACCGGATGTGTGTGCACGTGTGTCTGGCTGTGTGTGTGTTTGAGAGACCACTGAAAAGTGTAAAAATAAAATGATTGTTGAACCTGATCTCTGTCCTGCCGTCCTCTGTGCTCCACCCCTTCATAAGAACTGTTACAGTGGTGCCGAAACCCGGGATCTGGAGCACAGCAGCCTAACAGCCCCATGGAGTCTTCCCTGTTCGCTGAACTGGTCCATGCCCTCGCCACGGCCCAGCAAAGCCAGCACCAGGCGCTACTCACCCTCCGAAAGGAGCAAGAACAGCGGTTCGAGGCCCTGGTGTTGGCCCAACAGGAAGATCGAGAGGCGTTCCGGTACCTCCTCACGTCGGCGGGGTCCACCAGCGCTCCTACCGCGGGCCCATCTCCCCTCACCATCACCAAGATGGGCCCGCAGGATGACCCCGAGGCATTCATCACGCTCTTCGAGCAGGTCGCCGAAGCCTCGGGGTGGCCGATGGAGCAGCGCGCGGCGCGCCTCCTCCCCCTGCTAACGGGAGAGGCACAGCTGGCCGCGCTTCAGCTCCCCGCCGACCGCCGGCTGGCCTACGTGGACCTCCACTGGGCCGTCCTCCAGCACGTGGGGCGCACCCCAGAACAGCAGTGCCAGCGCTTCCGCGCGTTGCGCTTGGAGGAAGTCGGCCGGCCGTTCGTGTTCGGCCAGCAGCTCCGGGACACCTGCTGGCGGTGGTTGAGGGCCGACAACTGCAATGCCGAGGGAATCATCGACCAGGTGGTGCTGGAACAGTTCATCGCGCGCTTGCCAACAGGAACTGCGGAGTGGGTCCAGTGCCACCGCCTGGCGTCGCTGGATCAGGCAGTCGAGCTGGCGGAGGACCATTTGGCGGCTGTCCCGGCGGCAGGACAGCAGACGGCATCTTCTCTTCTCTCCTCTTCTCTCTCTCTCTCTCCCCCCCTCCTCCTGTGTCCCGTCCTCGCCCCATTCCCCCACCGCGGAGGCAGGGGCCGGCACCACCCCAGCCAGCCCACCACACCCGCAGTGCCCTCCTGTTTCTCCCTTCTGTGTCTGTCTCTCCCCCACCTCAGGTGAGTGAGCCCCAGATCACCAGTGCAGAGGGAAAGCCTGGGCCGGTTTGCTGGCACTGCGGGGAGCCGGGCCACTTTCAACAGCAGTGCACGGCGATGGAGGTGGGCATGGTGGTTCAGATCCCCGACACGCCAGAGGCCGCCCTCGATCGGGCCGGGGCGTATCGCATACCGGTGAGTATCCAAGGGGATACATATCAGGCATTGGTGGATTCTGGCTGTAATCAGACCTCAATTCACCAAAGCCTGGTCCAAAACGAGGCATTGGGGGGAGCACAGGGGGTGAAGGTGTTGTGTGTGGACGGGGATATTCACCGCTACCCTCTGGTGTCAGTCCACATTTTTTTCCGAGGGGAAAAATTTATAGTGAAGGCGACGGTTAATCCTCGCCTTACCCACTCTTTAATTTTGGGGACTGATTGGCCGGGATTTCGGGGTTTGATGACGCGCTTAATAAAGAGTGGGTCCTGCCATTTAGCAGGGGGAGGTCCCGGTGTCGCTTTGGAGGGAGCAGCTGTCACAGAGCCGTCTACGTCATCTCCGCGTCAGAGTGAGGAGCCCCAGGCTCCTCCTCCCTCTCTCGGGGAATCCCTCACGGATTTCCCATTAGAACAATCGCGAGATGAGACTCTGCGACATGCATTTGACCAAGTGAGAGTAATCGATGGTCAAATGCTTCCGCCGAACGCCACCCCATCCTTTCCCTATTTCTCTATTATGAAGGATAGATTATACCAAGTGACGCAGGACACTCAGACGAAAGAGCGAGTCACGCAGCTTTTGATTCCGAAGAGCCGCCGGGAATTGGTATTCCAGGCGGCTCACTTTAATCCCATGGCTGGACACTTAGGGCAGGATAAAACACTAGCCCGAATAATGGCCCGATTCTATTGGCCGGGGATTCACGGCGATGTTCGTAGGTGGTGTACGGCATGCCGCGAATGCCAGTTAGTAAATCCAGCGGCCATTCCAAAAGCGCCTTTGTGCCCTCTTCCATTAATCGAGACCCCGTTTGAGAGAATTGGGATGGATCTCGTCGGGCCATTAGATCAGTCAGCACGAGGGTACCGCTTTATATTAGTTCTGGTGGGCTATGCAACGCGATACCCAGAAGCAGTGCCTCTGTGCAATATCTCAGCATGCAGTATTGCAGAGGCACTCTTCCGCGTCATCTCCCGAGTTGGAATCTCGAAAGAGATTCTGACTGATCAAGGCACTACATTTATGTCACGGACACTGCGCGAACTGTATGGGTTATTGGGGATTAAGCCGATCCGCACCAGCATGTATCACCCACAAATGGACGGTTTAGTAGAATGGTTCAACCGCACCCTCAAAAATATTATTAAAAAATTCGTAAGTGAGGACGCACGTAATTGGGATAAGTGGCTCGAGCCCTTGTTGTTCTCAGTGCGAGAGGTCCCCCAAGCCTCCACGGGGTTCTCCCCATTCGAATTATTATATGGGCGTAAGCCGCGCGGCATCCTCGACGTGCTGTGGGAAAATTGGGAGGAGGGACCTTCACAAAGCAAGAATGAAATTCAGTACGTTATGGACCTGCACGCAAAACTCCACACGCTCACCCACCTAACTCAGGAGAATTTGTAGCAGGCCCAGGAACGGCAAGCCCGCCTGTACAACAAGGGTACGCGCCTTAGAGAGTTCACACCGGGAGATAAGGTACTCGTACTGTTGCCCACGTCAAGCTCCAAATTGATCGCCAAGTGGCAAGGACCCTTTGAGGTCACACGGCGAGTCGGGGACATCGACTATGAGGTGAGGCAAACGGACAGGGGTGGGGTGCTACAGATTTACCACCTCAATCTGCTTAAACTCTGGAACGAGGAGGTCCCCGTGGCGTTGGAGTCAGTGGTTCCGGAGAAGGCGGAGCTGGGGCCGGAGGTTCAAAAAGGGGCATTGGCATCACGTACCTCTCCGGTCCCCTGTGGAGACCACCTCTCCCCAACCCAACTCACGGAGGTCGCCCAGTTGCAGACCGAGTTTTCGGATGTGTTCTTGCCCCTGCCCGGTCGCACTAACCTCATAGAGCACCACATAGAGACGCCCCCGGGGGTGGTAGTGCGTAGCCGCCCTTACAGGCTACCCGAACACAAAAAAAAGGTGGTTTGGGAAGAACTTCAGACCATGCTCGAAATGGGCATCGTCGAGGAGTCCCACAGTGACTGGAGCAGCCCGGTGGTCTTGGTACCCAAGGCCGACGGGTCGGTCCGGTTCTGTGTGGACTATAGAAAAGTCAACGCGGTGTCTAAATTCGACGTGTACCCAATGCCTCGTATTGATGAGCTGCTCGATCGACTAGGCACGGCTCGCTTTTATTTGACACTGGATTTGACGAAGGGATATTGGCAGATCCCCTTGACTCCACTATCCCGAGAAAAAACGGCCTTTTCCACACCGTTTGGTTTACACCAATTCGTCACACTTCCGTTTGGGCTGTTTGGGGCGCCTGCTACGTTTCAGCGGCTGATGGACCGGGTCCTCCGCCCCCATGCGACCTATGTGGCTGCCTATCTCGATGACATCATCATATATAGTAATGACTGGCCAAGGCACCTTGAACACCAAAGGGCCATCCTTAGGTCGCTGAGGTGAGCGGGTCTCACAGCCAACCCAAAGAAGTGTGCGATTGGGCGGGTGGAAGTACGGTATCTGGTCTTCCACTTGGGCAACGGGCAGGTGCGTCCCCAAATTAACAAGACTGTAGTAATTGCGGCCTGCCCGAGGCCCAAGACCAAAAAGGAGGTGAGACAGTTCCTAGGGCTGGCTGGCTATTATCGTAGGTTTATACCTAATTATTCGGATGTCACCAGCCCGCTGACTGATCTCACTAAAAAGGGGGCACCAGATCCGGTCCAGTGGACAGAGCAATGCCAGCGGGCTTTTTCTGAGGTAAAGGCTGCACTGTGTGGGGGGCCACTATTACACTCCCCTGACTTTTCTCTCCCTTTTGTGTTGCAGACCGATGCGTTGGACAGAGGGCTGAGGGCAGTCTTGTCCCAGGAGGTGGAGGGAGAGGACCGCCCCGTCCTCTACATCAGTAGAAAGCTGTCAGTGCGTGAGGGGCGCTACAGCACCATTGAGAAGGAGTGTCTGGCGATCAAGTGGGCGGTCCTCGCCCTCCGTTACTACCTGCTGGGGCGCCCTTTCACCCTCTGTTCGGACCACGCGCCCCTCCAGTGGCTCCACTGCATGAAAGATGCCAACGCGCGGATCACCTGTTGGTATCTGGCACTCCAACCCTTCAATTTTAGGGTGGTCCACAGGCCGGGGGCGCAGATGGTCGTGGCGGACTTCCTCTCCCGTCAAGGGGGGGGGAGTCGGCTGCAGGCCGGACGGCCACCCGGCCTGAGTCGGGCGGTGGGGGTATGTGGCAGCGGGGGCATGGTCAAGCGCCGGTCTGTGACAGGAGGGCGGAGTCAGGGAAGGTAAGTGGCAGAATCACTACACCTGACTGCAATTAACCTGTTTGTGTGTGTCTTCCCAGTGACCGCGCCCTATTTAGGGAGGGAGAGCAGAGAGCAGAGGATCTCTCTCGAACCAGACACCGGATGTGTGTGCGTGTGTGTCTGGCTGTGTGTGTGTTTGAGAGACCACTGAAAAGTGTAAAAATAAAACGATTGTTGAACCTGATCTCTGTCCTGCTGTCCTCTGTGCTCCACCCCTTCATAAGAACTGTTACACAAGTGTTTAACAATTTTGCAGGCAATACCAATTTTATTTGAAGACTTAAGATTGTAGTCCTGAGTGAGTGAGTGTGTGATTGTCTTAGTCGCGTGTGTCGTATGTGTTGCAACACGGTGAAAAAGGCAGAGGCTTACCCTATTAGCTAAGTGCACGCTTAGCAGTTAAAAAATAGGTAGGGCTGAGATTGGGATAGTCTTTAAAAAGACTTTTTGTGGTATTAGTCTTTAAAAAGACTGTTTGGGTTTGAAGTAAAGGCCTAAAGTAGATCAATATCAACACTGATAACAGATAGACTAGCGAGAACTGGCACAAGCGAACTTGGCAAGAGACTAGACTAGAGTGAATGAAGCTCAACGCGTGTGCAGACACTTATATAGTAGGCTAGCCTAGCAGTTACGTGACATTGTGTCACAGGCTCAAAATACTACCCCCTGTATTGGTAAATTTGAAATGAAACTGTGTGGTTGATTTGTTTCTGTGTTATAGTAGTCCAACCACTTGCATTTTCGACATGGGAATTTTTGTGATTTTTTTAAATGATTTTTTTCCTGATTTTTTCCCCTCATCCTAGCCTACTTGTGCCCCCTCAGGGAGAGTGTCCGCGCCCCCCCCAGGGGGGCGGGCCCCACCGGTTGAGAACCACCGATTTAAAGCAATATATTGTAAAAAAAACAACCCCCCCCCCCAAAAAAAACAGAACAATGAATAATTGTTAATTTTACACTTAGTATATGTGAAAAGGATCATATTTCCTTGTAGAATTTATATGTTACTGTATTATAAACATAGAAAAATTTTAATATTTAAACCAACGCAATACAGTTAAAATTACAATATGGCTTGTTTTAAATAACTGAAATAAACTGCAGCCTATAGCATTTTACAAATTCATATGTTGTGATTTCCAGTTAAATGCTGTAACTAGTATAACATGAAGAAGTCTAGAATCAATATAAACTTGTTGAGAACTGAGATCTATTTCACAGCTTAGCAGAGCATTTTTCAAACTGCAGGTACCAATCACAGAGCAGCACCGTTTGTGAACTCTTCTGTCACTGGACGCTCCTTTATTGCGGGAGAAATTGGCATGGAGCATACGCACCTGGAGTTGTGGGAGCAGCAGTTTTGCCAGATGTACGATAATTGTCGTATTTGTACGATAATTTTGCCCTCTGTATGATGTATGATCAATAATGGAAAAAAATCTGAAATGTACGATAATTTCAAAGTTTTCAGTTGGTTGTCCAAACATGCATCCCTCTCTCTCTCTGACCCCCAAGAATCATTTCGCAGGCTTTCCACTCAGGCGCCATCAAAAGACATACACAGAACACACACACGTAACCACGTAAACACGTACACATAGCCATAGAAACGTATGCATCATTACCACACACAACTTTTGAGCCTAGCAGCTAAGCGAGAAGAGAGAAACTGTCGACAAAGAGACGTAAAAAGAAAAGTGCCTAAATGAGTTCAGAAAACGAAGGGGAGGATGAAAGTGGAGGAGCAAAGAGAAAGGCAGCATCCGAAGAGCAACGGAAAAGTAAGCACAGGCCACAGACTTACCAGACAGAGTGGGAGAAAGAGCCTAAATTTTCCGGATGGCTAAAACCTGTGCTGGGAAATGATGCTAAGGCATATTGCCGTTGTTGCAACATTCAAATGGTAGCAGAGAGCACAGTTTTGAGAAACCACGAAAAGTCGAAGAAGCATTCAGAAAAAAAGAAATATCTTGCACCACCTCAGAAGTCAATAGCACACTGCCTACAAAAACCACCTGAAAAACAAAAATTAGACGAGGCTGTGAAGAGTGCAGAAATCAAGCTTGCAGGCTTCATGGCAGAGCACAATGTGGCTGTGAGAAATTCCCACCATTTGGTCTTAGTCTTAAAGGACATTTTCAAAGATTCACAAATTGCCCAAAACATGACCCTTGGATGCACGAAAACGGCTGCCATAACAAAACATGTGATTGGTGATTGTTATGCCGAGAGCCTTGCTGAAATTCTGAAAACTAAGAAATTTAGTGTGTTGATTGATGAGTCAACTGACATTGGCAATGTGAAAACACTGTATGTCATTGTGCGTTTTTTTGATGAGGGACCACAGAGAATTCAGACAAGGTTTTGGAAACTGGTGCAGCTCTTCTCCAACACAGACGACAACAGACTTGCAAGAGAGGGAGCCACTGTGGAACGACTATACACGGAGATGATCACGTCATTCACGGATGCAGGTGTACCACTCGAAAACATTGTGGGCTTCGGGTCAAATGGCTGCAACACAATGATGAGGGAACATAACTCTGTCTCTAGCCGCCTCAGGAGTGATTTTCCAGGCATCACAGTGCAGCGTTGTGTGTGCCATTCACTGCACCTTTGCGCAAGCGAGGCATGCAAGCAACTCCCTCGCAGGTGTGAGGATTTAGCTAGAGACATTTATGGGTACTTCAGAAACAGCGCAAAATGCATCGCGCAGCTATGAGAGTTTCAAGACTTCTGCCATGTTCAGCCCCACAAAATGCTCAAGCCCTCACAGACTCGATGGCTGTCACTGAACGACGTAGTGAAACGTGTGTCTGCGCAATGGGATGCTCTCCGCCTTTTCTTTACATATCAGTGGCTTGAGGCCAGACTTACTTCTGCGGAGACAATTTTCCACTCACTAAATGACCAGTCTCTGCGCCTCTTCTATTATTTCCTCGAATAGGTGCTACCAAAATTCACAGACCTCAATCAGTATTTTCAGAGTGAAAAGGTGGCGATCACTTCTTTGAGAAGCAAGGTCTGCGAGACTTACAAAGATCTGTTGCTGACTTTCATGGATAGGGACTATGTGATGTGCACTCCACTGAAAGACATCGATATCAAAGATGGCCCAAAGGTCACACTGAGCTCAATGTACTTGGGCATAAAAGTGATGCAGCATGTGCAGCAGGCAAACATTTCGCCATCAAACCTGACAGATTTCTTTGTGCGCTGTCAGAATTTTCTTCAGATTGCCTGCGGGGAAATCAAGAAAAGGTTCGATTTTGATTATGCCCTCTTGACCCACCTTGCGTGCCTGGCTCCTGCCACTGCAACAGATGCAAACGCACGAGCTCAGCATCCTCTCTGCTCCCCCTTATGCAGCAGGTGCCACGCTTGATTGACATTTCAGACACCGATCGTCTTCAAGCCATTGATGACCAATGGAGACGATTGCCCCTCGTGGCATTGAGTGAAGACATGAAAGCAATGGATGTCGATGAATTCTGGAATCATGTTTCTAAGGGGGAGAATTTACAGGGGATTGCCGTGTTCAGTGAACTGGGAAAGTTTGCCCTGGATGTGCTTGTGTTTCCCCACTCCAATGCATCATGCGAGAGAGTTTTTTCCAAAGTCAATCTCATAAAAACAAAATCACGAAACCGGCTCATTACAGACACTCCGAATGGACTTGTGCACACATCAGAGTGTGTGAGGAATGCTGGTGGGTGCCATGCCTTCAAACCAACGAACACCATGCTGCGGTCCATGACGACATCCAATCTCTACCGTGACAGGATTACCCAACCAACAACATCTGCACAAGTGAGCGTGGCATCGGATGACGACAGTGACCTGGAGGTTGAATTAGAATCTTTCTAGTCTTACGGTAATTGTGCATTTACTTTCTCTTTGTGTCATAGTTTTCCCTCTACTACGGGAATATTGCGAATTACTGTTTAAAAATTTAAGTAATATTCTTTGGAAATTAAAATACAGCTAAAATAACTATATTGTATGCGTTTTGTTTGTGTACGATAATTTCTCACAAAAAAACGATAATTTTGAGATTTTGGTATGATACTTGCATATTTCCTATCTGGCAACACTGGGGAGCAGAGGTAGTGAGGAGCAGTATGGCAGAGAGGAATATCGAGGAGGAGCAGAAACAATTAGCCATAAGAAGCAGAGAAGAGGAGGAGCAGGGACAACGAAGAGCAGGGACAGAGGAGCCGCAGCATGGAGGAGCAGAGACAAGGAGCGGTAAGCTAACTGACTTTAGCCACTAGTCTGGACTTTTGCAGCTCGTGAGTAGCTTACAAGTGCTTTCAATCTTTAACATAATTACATGCCGTTTTTGTAGCAAAACACTGCTAACATTGAGAGGCTATGTTCTGCATTGTTGCGTTCACAGAAATGAACCACGTTGTGTTTTCCAGTGTGTTGGCGTTGACTGCAAGCGAACATTTTGCACGTATGCCGCTTTCAAAGCTCACTTCTACCGCATATACAATGTGCCCGAACCTTCTCACAGTAGAGCAGTTGTCACAGATTTGAAATGCGCCGTTTCGCTGTGCGCGCCAGTTTCATACTGTAAAAGAGCTCCTACACCATTTGAAAGAGCATGTAGTTGAAGGGCGAGCTGTATCATGTCCTATAATTGGTTGTAAAAACGTGTTCACTAAGAAATCATCTTTCACTGCTCATATGTCATGCAAACACAGAGCATGTTCTGTGGAAAACATAAATGATATGTATATGGAAACAGTGTCTCAGTCTCCTGGCACTGTATGTAAGGATGCTTCCTAAATCTCACCAGATCCATCAAAACAGTGAACTCCCACAGAATTTCAGTGAGACCTAACTCAGGAATATTTGTTTATTCTATCTAAGATTGCAAGGGCAGCTCCTTCTCCCAGCTTCAACAATACAGACTATTGTTGAAGAAATGCAAAATCTGCACGAGTTAGGACAGGATTACACTTTAAGTAATCTTCGTTCACTTTTAAAAGATGACATGAGTCTAACAGATGATGACGTCACTAAAATCTGTGATTGTGTTAGAGATTCAGATCAAGCGGCTGCTCCGAAGATGTGAAAGAAATGCTCCTGCTGCTGATGGCCTATTTTGAGGAAAGGGAAGAGATGATGCTTTCTAATGTGGAGGACACCTGTCTGGCAAGGGAAGTCCAGATGGACAAGCACCCCTTAACTCCTACCATTATTGTCTGTGGTAAGTTAACTTTTTGTTGGTCTGTTTCTTTTTATGTCTGGATGAATTCATGGTGCTTATTTTTGTTATTGTGAACTGTATAAATCATGCGTTTGTCTGTCTGTCTCTGTGTGTGTCTGTGAATCAGTCTGTGTGTATCTGAGTCTGTGTGTCTGTCTGTCTGTGCCCTGAAAAGTGTCAGGAGCCCAGCCATTCGTTTCACTTACATTTGAGTGTGATTCCTTCTTTTTTAAGGCGATCCTGCTTTACTTCCACACAGTTTATGTTCAGTGTTGACAGAACCATTGTTCAAGAGAACATCCCCTCCTTTGTGTCGTCAATATGTATGATGTTTGGAAGCTACTACAGCTTCAACATCCATTATCCATCCGAGCTGGCATCCACCCTAGAGTTCCTGCAGAGGTGTGTTATTTTGGATTGTTCAGCCAACATTTTCTCTGTATTGAACTGTAACAACAACAAAAAAGTAAAAAAGTTGCTTGATGTGGTATTTTATTGTTGTTGTTTTGGAAGTTACTTTATCATTAATACATTTTGTCTGTTTTTCTTCTGTTTCCCAAGGTGCTTTTTCTCCATAAATCCTGAGAAGGGGACGAAAGTAGAGAAGTCCAGTACCTCCCGTCTACACGTGAACCCCAGAGTCCTCACCCTGATCCAAGAGCTTTCAGATCATGAGTGGCGGGACATCTGAATATGGACTCAAGTAAGCCGTGGTTTGTGGTGATGTCCTAGTCACAGATAAAACTTTTCTATGGGTGGGTTAGTTCTTTAAACTTTAACAGTAAACATTACAGATGAAAATCTTTGTTTGAAGTTGTGAGTTTGATTGTGTTTGTGAGTGTGCATGTAAGTCTGTGTCTGTGAGTCTTAGTGCATCTGTGAGTCAGCCTGTCGGTGTCTGTGTGCGTCTGTGTGTTTATGAGTCTCTGTGTGTCTGTAAGTCTGTGTATTTTATCATTCATATATTTGTATGTTTTTCTTCTGTTTCCCAAGATACTACTTCTCCATCAACACAGAGGGCATGGAAGTGGAGAAGAGCAGCAGTTCCCGTCTACACTTGAACCCCAGAGTCCTCACCTTGAGCCAAGAAGGTTTCTTATGGTTGCTTAGTTACTTAAGCTTGCATTATTATGTTACATATTAAAATATTGGTTTGAAGTTGTGACAGTCTGGTTGCACGTGTGTTTCTTTATATTCAAGGCCTTATTCCAAATGTTTTTTTTTTCCAAGAGGAAAAGGAAAGGAAATATTTTATTCTTTAGTTTAAAATTAAGAAAAACAAAACACACACAACTGCTGAAAAGTTTTTGAAAAGTATTTTGCATACCTTGTCGAAATAATAAAATGGGGGTTTGAAATAAGTTGGTATTGTATTTGTTTTTTAAAAGTTGCTGCATAACACAGGTTACAGTTCTCTTCATATTTATGGTAAAAGTCGAACTTAAAAAGAAAGTGCAGTTTAAATGTAACCATCAAATACAGAAGTGTTCAATCTACCTTTTAATGTATAGGAAAAAAGAAACATTTTATCTGTTTCCCAGTCACAGTTTTCTTGAGGTGGCTTAGTTCTTTTGTTTTAACAGTAAACGTTACAAATGAAAATCTTTGTTTGACATTGTGTCAGAGTTTGTGTTGGTGTGTTTGCCTGTGAGTCTGTTTGTGAGTCTTGGTGTGTCTGTGAGTCTGTCTATATTTAATATTCATTTAATGAAGACATTCCTTAAAGAATTCAATGATAGCATGTAGATGTTAATTTCACTACAAAACATTGCTATTAATACTACAAAATATATTACATGAAACAACCTTTTAATAAAATAAGCAGAAAAATTCAGTAAAATTACTGTCTTATAATGAGCCTTTTACCGTTTAATAATGTATTAGTGTCTGATTTTTTTCAGTGAAATTGAATGGGATTAGATGTAAAATAAGCAACCACCGCATGTAAATTGTACAGGAAATAATGGCTTTAATAAAGGCGAGGGCCTTTCTATGCGGAGTTTGCATGTTCTCCCCGTGTCCGCGTGGGTTTCCTCCGGGTGCTCCGGTTTCCCCCACAGTCCAAAGACATGCAGGTTAGGTTAACTGGTGACTCTAAATTGAGCGTAGGTGTGAATGTGAGTGTGAATGGTTGTCTGTGTCTATGTGTCAGCCCTGTGATGACCTGGCGACTTGTCCAGGGTGAACCCCGCCTTTCACCCGTAGTCAGCTGGGATAGGCTCCAGCTTGCCTGCGACCCTGTAGAACAGGATAAAGCGGCTACAGATAATGAGATGAGAATGAGAAAAGAGTTTTAGAACATAGAAAAAAGAACATAGAAAAGAGTTCCATGTTCTAAATCTTATAATGTGATGGCACTATAGTGGTAACTATGGTAACTGACTGTGTATACCTTAAGTTTCAAGTCAGAACACGGTGGAAGCAACACAGTCTTTTGACCGTGCGCCAGACCTTGTGATTTACCTTGTTGTTCTTAAGTAAACATTTTAGAAAGACAAGGGAAGTTGTCATGTCTCGTCGCTCGCGTGGAAAAAGAGTGTTTTTCGACTGACTGTAGAAATGGTACAGTAAACAAGGAAGAGCTAACGGAGTGCCATTACATTTATTCAAAAGACTAGCTTAACGAGCAGAGCAGCGGAGCTGGAGTTGCACTGTGTATGTGTGAGAGAACGGGGCCCGTTGCATGAAAGGAAAGAAGGAGAGCTCACCCAAGGATGCTGAAGCAGAAACGGACTATTGTTTGAAATATTCCAAGACAAGGTACTAATAGATCCTCGTAATATCCAAGTGCAGTAAGACGAGCAGACGTGAAGTGCACTGTAAAAAAAAAATTAGTCAAGCCAACTTAAAAATGTAACGCAACCTGCTGCCAAAGGATTTTGAGTAAACTCAACTCCAGGCCAAATAGTTGTGCTGACTTGCTCTTTTAAGTCGACACAGATGAGTATTTTATGTTGACCTTACTTTATTTAGCAAGTTCAGTGCATTCAAATTGTGATGTTGAAATAAATTGAAATAATCATTCCAATTAACTTGGAAAAGCAAGTTGGCACAAAAAACATTAAGTTATCCTAAATTATTCTTTTTTTTTAAAGATTTTTTTGGGCTCTTTCCACCTTTATTGGATAGGACAGTGTAGAGACAGGAAATGAGCAGGAGAGAGACAGGGAGGGATGGGGAAATGACCTCGGGTCAGAATCGAACCCAGGTCCCCAGATTTATGGTATGGCGCCTTATCCACCTGAGCCACGATGCCCCAAAATGTTCTTTTAAGTTCACATAGAAGAGTATTTTATGTTGAGTTGACTTGACTTGCCTTTAGAAGTTCAGTCCAACAAATTGTTTAGTTGAAATAAATTGAAATAATAATGCCAATTAACTCAGAAGAGCAAGTTGACACATCATGGTTCTAAGTTGAGTTTACTCAAAATCCTTTGGCAGCAGGTTGCGTTACATTTTTAAGTTGGCTTGACTATTTTTTTTACAATGATTTAGTGTGCATTACATTTTTTAGTTAACACAAACCTCTCAACACTTAAGTTCTACTTCACTTTGCCTATTATTACACAAACAGAAACAAATGCCGACATACAAGGAGGGAATTCCCTGGCCTCTGTTGAGGAAAGCTTATGGCCCTTTTCCACTACCCTTTTTCAGCTCACTTCAGCTCACTTCAGCCCGACACGGCTCGCGTTTCGACTACCTCAGAGCAGCACGACTCAGCTCGCTTCAGCCCTGCTCAGCATCCAAAACTCGCACGGTTTTGGAGTGGGGCTGAAGCGAGCCAAACCGAGCTGAGTGAGGCTGGGGGCGTGAGGAGACACTCCCCTGTGCACTGATTGGTGAGGAGGAGTGTCCTCACATGCCCACACATGCCCCGCGAGCACGCTGGGATCTGTAAACACCGTAAACCCGGAAGAAGAAGAATTATGAGAATTTCTGAAGCCTTATGCGCCTCGCCTCATCTATACGCTCTTGCCAGTATCTGTTGGCGTTGTCGGTGACAACAAGCCACAGCACCAAGACCAGCAACACTAACGACTCCATGTCCTCCATGTTTATTGTTTACTATTCGGGTTATGAGACTACCGCTTAAAAGGTCACTGATGTCACTGTTTGCGCCGCCTAACGACATCACGTGACGTCCACCCACTTTCACTAACTCCACCCAATGTGTCCACCCACTTCCAGCCAGCACGGTTCAGCGCGGTTGTAGTCGAAATGCAACTCCAACAGCCCCACTCAGCTCGACTCAGCCCAACTCATCACGGCACGGCTCAGCCCAACTCAGCCGTGTCGGTAGTGGAAAAGCGGCATTTGTCTAGACTCCTATACAACGTCTCGTGTCAGTTTCCACGGACTCTCACTCCACCCGACCATTGAAACTTTCGAACTTGTGAAGTGCGCATGTGCAGTGGCATTGGTTAAGGGGCGTCAATCAGCACTTGAATGTATAAGTTCACTTAACTTAATTTTCCAATTCCTATGAACTTGTGGTGAAGGAAAGGCGTCTCAACTATTTTTTTTTTAGTTACTTGAACAATTAGAAGGGAAATTTGTTCATTCAACTTAGAATCCTTTTTTCACTCAACAATTTTGCAAGTTACCTTTTTTAGTGTGGATAATTACGGAGCTCGAGCCGAAATTAAAGGACGATTGCAAACAAAAAATGCAAGTTATGGATTTCCCCTGTGAATTGTAATGCAAGTCTTGAGTCAAACAACATGGAGTTTGGCATTATTTTGAAAGATTGTATTGCACTCATTTTATGAAGAAAAGTGACTTTGAAGAAAAGTGCTTTTAAACTTTGCATACTACTTGACCCTTTACTCTGCAATATAAGATGGCTAATGAAAAGGAGCCAAGATGTCTTGAGGATACAGTGGAACAGGGAAGGTCACGCACGCTGACAGAGAAAGCACTACAGGAGAA
This sequence comes from Neoarius graeffei, assembly GCF_027579695.1. Taxonomy (NCBI): domain Eukaryota; kingdom Metazoa; phylum Chordata; class Actinopteri; order Siluriformes; family Ariidae; genus Neoarius; species Neoarius graeffei. The sequence goes on from NC_083591.1 coordinate 156,615, forward strand.
ATTACAAAGGCACATAGCACTGAGGAAGCACAACTTAGGAGTTCTGACAAGTAAAATAAGGGACGTGGAGACATTGAAGAGTGATGCTCAAAATTTACAAAGAGTCAAAGAAGTGATGGAAAATGATTTTGCACTTCATTTACAGGGGCTTAGTCGCCACAACAATGAAGTCGTAAATCTTTTGGCTGAAGATGAAAAAATATATGACCAGGAAAAATGGTTTGAACCCAAAATGGCATCCGTCACAAAATTTATGAAAGAAACTAAAAAATGGATTGCAGATGTACATGAATCTGTACTGCAAAGAGAGAAGGATGAGGACGTTGACCCCCAAGATACTGTTAAATCAAGTGACAGCGTTTCTCAGGTTGATGTCAATGATGATGGGCACACCCACCCATGTGGATCTCAAGTTAGTTGCACGTCATCCACAGCACGAGTCTCAGCAACACGCATTAAACAAGTGGAACATGCAGCCCTGCTTGAACGTGCGGCTGCACAGAAGAAAAGGCAGCAGCTTGAGCTTGAAATGATCAGACTTAAAGTTGCAAAGGAAGAACTTGAGCTGGAGACTGCATTAGCTGAAAGTAGTGCAAAAATAAAGGTGCTCAAAGAATATGAGAACTCAGAAGATGATTTGAGTAGCCACAGACAAGCACAAAAGTTACGAGGTGGGAACGTGAAGCAAGAAAGAACCAGCTTTCCTCTTCAACCAGGCAGCATGAACTTTCATGCACCACCACGGCACAATGTGGTTCCACAAGATTTGAACTATAATGCGCCAACCAATAGAGATGAGGACGTAATAAAGGTCATGCAAAATCAGAATGTAATCACTGAACTGCTAGTTAAACAACTGAAGCAATCTCAGCTACCAGTGAAGGATATTCCTGTCTTCAGAGGTGATGCACTGCAATACAAATCGTTCAATAGAGCATTTGAGCACTCAATAGAACAAAGGACAGACAATGATCAAGACAGATTGTATTTTTTAGAACAGTTTACAGCCGGTGAACCCCAAGAGTTAGTCCGCAGCTGTGCACACATGCCACCCAGCAAAGGCTACTATGAAGCAAAGTGTCTGCTTCATAAACACTATGGGGATGAGCGACAGATCACCAGTGCATACATCGATAAGGCATTAAAATGGCCGCAGATCAAGTCAGATGATGGAAAGGCATTGAGTGCTTATGCAATGTTTTTGGTTGGATGTCGCAACTCTATGGAGGACATAGATTTCTTAGACGAGATGGACAATCCTACTAACCTACAAACAGTGGTGTCCAAACTACCTTACAAAATGAAAGAACGCTGGCGTGCTGAAGCTTTTGATATCAAAGAGCGAAGAGGCATAAGAGCAAGGTTTGCTGATTTAGTGAGTTACATAGACCGCCAAGCTAAAATAATGCTCGATCCCCTCTTCGGTAATATACCAGACAGCCACTCAGTCACAACTGGAAAAACTGAGCACAAAGAAAGGTATCCTGCAAAGAGAGAGATCCGTGGAAGCAGTTTTGCCACAAATGTTTCAGCTGAAAACCAACGGTCTCCAGGATCATATGTGAAACCAGCAAACTCAAGCAAGACAGGGATTGCCTTTGAGAAGCCATGTTTGTACTGCCAGCAATCTCACACCCTAGCTACATGTAGCCAAATCAAAATGCAGCCACACAAAGAATGCGTGGAGTTCTTGAAGCTAAAGGGCCTGTGTTTTGGATGCTTAACCCCTGGCCATCTCGGCAAATTCTGCAAAAGAAGAATTGAGTGTAAAGAATGTGCATTAAGGCACCCAGACATTCTACACACACCAAAAAGGGAAGTTTCTGTCTCACCTGACAAGAGTGACGGTGGCCACAGAAATAAAGTAAGTTTTGTTTCATCTGAGAAGGCTTATGGTGCTCACAAAGAAGAAGTATCATGTGCTTGAGTTTCTATCGCTCAAGAATCTTGCAGCCTCACAGGGGCCGGGGAACCTGAATGTGTGCTGTCAATAGTACCAGTGAAGATTAAGTCAAAAAAGGGTGACAAGTATGTGGAAACGTTTGCTTTCATGGATCCAGGAAGTACAGCAACGTTCTGCACTGGAGACCTGCAAAGGAAACTGAACGTTAAAGGGAAACCAATACAAATACTTCTCAGCACCATGGGTCAAAACAAATCTGGGGAACAGAAACTCATGAACAGTTATGTGATATCAGACCTGGAAGTGTGCGGACTGGAAGACAACAAGTATATTCAGTTACCCAAGGTGTACACTCACAGCAACATACCTGTTCACACTGACAACATACCAAAGCAATCAGATATAGAGAAGTGGCCTTACCTCAAAGAAGTACGCTTGCCAGAAATAGAAGCGGATATAGGCCTACTTATTGGAGCAAACTGTCCAAAGGCAATGGAGCCATGGCGCATCATCAACAGCAGAGATGGAGGACCTTATGCAGTGAAGACTGCTGTTGGCTGGGTCATGAATGGGCCCATAAGAAAAGAGCTGGATGACACAGAGAATAAACCATCTCAGTGTTCAGTGAACAGGCTGTCTGTGATGGAAATTGAGAAGTTGCTGGTCCAACAATACAATGCTGACTTCCCAGAGCGTAACTATGATGACAAAGAAGAGTTGTCACAAGAAGACAAACAATTCATGCAGTCTGTGCAGGAAACAGCAACTCTAGAGAATGGACATTACAGCATTGGATTGCCACTCAGGAACAGAAGGCTTCAAATGCCTAATAATCGTTGTGTGGCAGAACAGTGCATAGCCACTCTACTCAGAAAGTTCAAGAAGAATCCTGGGTTCTATGAAGAGTACAAAGCCTTCATGGACACCACTATTGACAAAGGCTACACCGTTCAAGTTCCAGCACATCAGCTGAACCGTGATGACAACAGGGTGTTCTAGATACCACATCACGGGGTGTACCAACCTATAGAAAGGAAAGAAAGCCTTCAAAACAATCCAGAAGTCAAAAGCACAGTTACAGTCAACACAATCAAAGTCAAAGATAACATGGAACCAATTAACAATTTGATCTACTACTATTCTGACTGGCATAAGCTAAAAAGATCGGTTGCTTGGATTTTAAAGGTAAAGAAAACTTTGCAGCAACTGAAGGATGAAAGAAAAGAGTTCACAAGAACAATCAGTCAAACTGAAAAGGACCCTGAAAGGCAAAGGTCAAAGTTAGGACAGCATATGGAAAAATGCAAAACAACGATAGAACGGAAATCACTTATCTTGGATGATCTGGTTGCCACAGAAAAAGAGATAATTATGTTTAGCCAAAGACAGAAATTTGGAGAAGAAATCAAAGCTCTGCAAAAAGGCAAACAAGTCAGTTGCAACAGTAGGCTGTTCAAACTAGACCCAGTTCTTCAAGATGCCATTTTGAGAGTTGGAGGAAGACTTAACAAGTTGGCTATGCCAGAAAATGTCAAACATCCAGCGATACTCTCTAAGCACAGTAGAGTCGCCACACTGATTTTGAGAGACATACACCAAAGAACAGGACACTGCGGACGGAGTTATGCTTTGTCACAACTAAGATGCAAGTATTGGATCCCACAAGCCAATTCTGCCATCCGAAAGATAATCAATAAGTGCACAGTGTGCCACAGGACTAATGGAAAGGTCGGAGAGCAAAAGATGGCGAACCTACCTGAGGACTGCCTTATGCCCGACAAACCACCTTTTACGAACACAGGTGTTGATTACTTTGGGCCGTTTGATGTCAAGCAGGGCCGGAGTACAGCCAAGAGATATGGTGTGATGTTTACCTGCCTCACCCTCAGAGCTGTGCATATTGAAGTTGCAGACAGCCTCGATACAGACTCCTGTATTAATGCCATTTGACGTTTTGTAAGCAGAAGGGGTCAAGTCACCATCATGCGCTCTGACAATGGCACAAACTTTGTGGGCGCTGAAAGGGAGATGAGAGAAGCCATACAGCATCTGGATAATGATAAGATTGAAAGAGCTTTGCAACCAAAGGGAATAAAGTCGATATTTAACAGTCCAGCAGCTTCCCACCAGGGCGGGATCTGGGAAAGACAGATTCGCACAGTGCGAAGAATCCTCAATTCCCTGTTGAAAGATCAAGCTGTGAATGATGATTGTCTTCAGACAATAATGTGTGAGGTCGAGAGTATCATCAGCGGCAGGCCGCTCACAAGTATCTCAGATGATGTGAATGACCTTGAGCCTCTAACACCTAATCACTTATTGCTGCTGAAGTCTCAACCCAGCGTGCCACCAGGCATCTTCAACAAAGATGACACATATACAAGAAAGTGATGGAAGCAAGTCCAATACCTTGCAGATTTATTTTGGACTAGATGGACGCGTGAGTATCTTCCTCTCCTCCAAGAACGCCAGAAATGGTCAAGACCAAGGAGAAACTTTATTACTGGAGATGTCGTGTTATTAGTGGACAGCTCTTCTCCTCGCAATTCCTGGCTCATGGGAAGAGTAGTCGAAACATTACCAGATTCCAGCGGAATGGTGCGAAGAGTGAAGATAAAAACCAAGACCAACATCTTGGAAAGCCCTGTCAACAAACTGTGCTTGTTGGAAGAAGCAGCGTCAGGAGAGACGATTGAGTGAGAAGATGTGAAAAAAGGAAAAATCATAAGAAGCCAGTTGGACTGTTCAGAGATATTGAAAGTAATTTGAATGTTTAAGTTTGTAATTGCTTAGTCTTCCTGCCTAACCAATTAGGGGCCGGGTAATGTAAGGGCCAGTTAAGCAATAATAATTTAAGTTAAAAACAGTTAAAAATGAATGATGATAATTTCATTTTTATTCATACAGGCTTAGAGTGTTAGTTTAAAATATATAATTAGTAACAAAAAAGGAACATAGAAAAGAGTTTTAGAACATAGAAAAAAGAACATAGAAAAGAGTTCCATGTTCTAAATCTTGTGACGTCACTATAGTGGTAACTATGGTAACTGACTGTGTATATCTTAAGTTTCGAGTCAGAACACGGTGGAAGCAACACAGCCTTTTGACCGTGCACCAGACCTTGTGATTTACCTTGTTGTTCTTAAGTAAACATTTTAGAAAGACAAGGGAAGTTGTCATGTCTCGTCGCTCGCGTGGAAAAAGAGTGTTTTTTTTTTTTGACTGACTCTAATCAAATCAAGTCAAATCAAGTTTATTTGTACAGCGCTTTTAACAATAAACATTGTCGCAAAGCAGCTTTACAGAATTTGAACGACTTAAAACATGAGCTAATTTTATCCCTAATCTATCCCCAATGAGCAAGCCTGTGGCGACGGTGGCAAGGAAAAACTCCCTCAGACGACATGAGGAAGAAACCTCGAGAGGAACCAGACTCAAAAGGGAACCCATCCTCATTTGGGCAACAACAGACAGCCTGACTATAATATTAACAGTTTTAACAGGTATAACCCTCAACTGTCCTCATGGGGCCGTCCTTCACAGGAGTGGGGCGATAAAACTCCGACCAGACACAGGGCACCAGGATGGATCAAGCAGGTCCGAGGGGCAGAAGAGGCCAGCATCTCAATCCCAGGATCAACATGTAACTCAGAGGGACAGAGGGGGGGGGGGGGGGGGGGGGGGGGAGAGAGAGAGAGAAAGAAAACATGTTGTTAGGTATGCCCTAAAAATGACAAGTATTAAATCTGTGTGGTAGGCTCGCAGAGACGAGAGTCTTTACATCAGGCATGACACACAATGGCATGTTAATATGGTAAAAAAAAATATATCATGACCTGCTCTGGCTGGATGCTTGATTGGGTGATGGGAGCACACTCCTCACCAATGATGAGATGCAGATGGGACCCTTAGGGCTGGCCAAGACAATTCAGTTACATTTCACCGGGTCTGGGACATGCGACAGAATGTCTGACGGCCGATTCCCTGCAGGCTACGATAGCCAGTCGAGGTCCACACCGTCTCCACCAAAAGATTTCCTGTTGACTCCATGTAACTCAGAGGGACAGATTTGGAGTGGGGGGGGAGAGAAAGAAAACACAGGTGGTTAGGTATGCCCGATGTCACCTGAATAAGTAGGAACAGTATACATATTGCACCGAGTACAAGCAGGGACTCCGGCAACTAACTATGACAGCATAACTAAAAGGAGAGAGCCAGAAGGTAACACAGGCATGAGGGAGCCCCGGGACATAAAGCAGCCAGCCACTGCACCGTCAACAAACTCGAGTGAGCAAGCGAGTGGGGACTGACAGCATCCATACATCCCAGTTTACCAAAACACTCTATGTCTGAGGTCCCTCCAGATCTACTCCTTTACCTCATAAACATCATTAATAAAAGGCTTGACTAAACAGATATGTTTTCAGCCTAGACTTAAATGCTGAGACTGTGTCTGATTCCCGAACATTACTTGGAAGGCTGTTCCATAACAGTGGGGCTTTGTAAGAAAAGGCTCTGCCCCCTGATGTAGCCTTCACTATACGAGGTACCAGCAGATAGCCTGCACCTTTTGATCTAAGTAGGCGTGGCGGGTCATAGAGGAGCAGAAGTTCACTCAGGTACTGTGGTGCGAGACCATTTAGTGCTTTAAAGGTCAATAGTAGTATTTTATAATCAATACGAAATTTGATTGGGAGCCAATGCAGTGTGGATAAGACAGGCGTGATGTGGTCATATTTTCTTGTTCTAGTAAGGACTCTTGCTGCGGCATTTTGAACTAACTGGAGCTTGTTTATGCACTTATTGGAACATCCAGACAGTAAGGCATTACAATAATCCAACCTGGAGGTAACGAAAGCATGGACTAGTTTTTCTGCATCATGCAATGACATTAAATTTCTTATCTTTGCAATATTTCTGAGATGAAAGAAAGCTATCCGGGTGATGTTATCAATGTGAGTTTCGAATGAAAGACTGGGGTCAATAATCACTCCGAGGTCTTTTACTGCTGCACGTGAAGAAACAGAAAGGCCATCCAGAGTTACTGTGTAATCAGAAAACTTACTTCTAGCTGTATGTGGTCCTAGCACAAGTACTTCAGTCTTGTCAGAGTTAAGCAGAAGGAAATTTATAAGCATCCAGTGTCTAATGTCCTTCACACATTCCTCAATTCTATTAAGCTGGTGTCTCTCATCAGGTTTTGCAGAGACATACAACTGTGTGTCATCAGCATAACAGTGGAAACTAATACAATGTTTACGAATAATATCGCCCAGAGGTAACATATATAGAGAAAAAAGCAGTGGACCCAAGACAGAACCTTGTGGAACACCAAACTTTACCTCGGTACGTCTAGAAATATCACCATTTATATCAACATACTGATAACGATCAGTTAGATAAGACCTGAGCCAGGAGAGGGCCATTCCCTTAACTCCCACAACATTTTCTAGTCTATCCAGAAGAATGGAATGATCAATGGTATCAAATGCTGCACTAAGGTCAAGCAACACAAGTAGCGAGACACAGCCCTGATCAGACGCCAACAGTAGGTCGTTTACTACTTTAACCAGTGCTGTCTCTGTGCTATGATGAGGTCTAAATCCTGACTGATACATTTCATGGATGTTATTCCTATGTAAATATGAGCATAACTGCTGTGCCACAGCTTTTTCAAGGATCTTGGAGATAAAGGGGAGGTTTGATATTGGCCGATAATTGGACAGCTGACAGGGATCAAGGTCAGGTTTTTTAATCAGGGGTTTGATAACTGCTAGTTTAAAGGATTTGGGTACATAGCCAATCATAAGAGAAGAATTTATTATTTTTAGAAGCGGTTCAATTACTCCAGGCATTATCTGTTTGAATAGATGTGTCGGTAAGGGATCTAGTACGCAAGTTGAGGCTTTTGATGTAGAGATTAATGAAAGTAATTCAGTTTCTTTTAGGGGAGTAAAACATTCTAACTGATGATCTGATACAGTTATATTGTTAACTACGAGGTCACTTTCATTGTCTAACCTTAAATTAGTAGTTTGAATTTTTTGTCGGATATTCTCAATTTTGTCATTAAAAAAATTCATGAAGTCGTTGCTACTCCATACTGCAGGTGTGCATGTGTCTATAGTGGACTTATTCCTGGTTAATTTTGCTACAGTATTAAATAGGAATCTAGGATTATTTTTGTTATCTTCTATTAGGGAGGAGAGATATGTTGATCTCGCAGCACTAAGAGCTTTTCTATACTTCAGGAAGCTCTCCTTCCACGCCAATTTGAACACTACCAATTTTGTTTGACGCCATTTACGTTCCAATTTTCGAGTGGTCTGTTTTAAAGTGCGAGTGTCATCATTATACCAGGGTGCTAATTTTTTGTCTCTGACCATTTTCCTTTTTAGAGGAGCTACATTATCTAAAGTATGGCGGAATGTTGACTCTAAGCATTCAGTTGCCTGATCGAGTTCTGCAGGGGCTGACAGTGACCCAATCAAAGTTGACAGCTCTGGGAGATCATTTATAAAGCTCTGTGCAGTAGTTGACGTGAAAGTACGTTTAATACAGTAGCGTGGTGAGGTGCATATATTATTACTCAGACATATTTTGAATGAGATGAGACAATGATCTGAGATAACTTCAGACTGTGGAAGTATGACTATATTGTCTACGTTTAATCTGAATGTTAGTATTAGATCAAGGGTGTGACCACCATTATGGGTCGGTCCTATGACATTCTGCTTAATCCCGACTGAATCTAAGATGGACACAAACGCTGTTTTTAAAGGGTCTTCTGGGTTATCAAAGTGAATATTAAAATCTCCGACAACTAAAGCTTTGTCTAAGGAAATAACCAAATCTGAGATAAAATCTGCAAATTCAGAAAGAAACTCAGAATATGGCCCCGGGGGCCTGTAAATAATAAGTAATGGAATTAACTGGGTAGACTTATTTTTCGAGGCTACATACATTATATGAGTATGAAGAACTTCAAATGTATTAAATTTATAACCAGGTTTGTGTGTTACACCTAGATAATCGTTATAAATAACCGCGACGCCTCCTCCTCTGCCAGTTAGACGAGGCTGGTGTATATAACTGTATCCAGGAGGACTCGCTTCATTTAATGCTATATATTCATTTGGCTTAATCCATGTTTCAGTTAAACACAGTACATTAAACTCCTGATCAGTAATGAGTTCATTAACCATTAGCGCTTTAGATGTAAGAGATCTAATATTTAATAGCCCCACCTTTAGATCAAAGGTGCTGGCAGCAGCTGTACAGTCAGTCTGATCTAATTTTATATTGATTAGGTTACTGGAACAAACTCTCTGAAAATTTCTACCTTTTTGTTGAGCTCGGGGAACAGACACAGTCTCGATGTAGTGAGCCCTGAGTGACGACTCTGTGCAGCTAGCAGACAGTCGGTTTAGCCTGTTCGTCTGCTCCCTGGCCTTGGCTCTGGATTGTCAGAAATTAACTAGGCCTGTTCTGAGACTATGACCTATGCTGCAGGAAATGAGAGCAGCACCTTCCCGAGTGGGATGGATACCGTCCCGCCCTAACAGGCCAGCAGTGCCCTCAAAATTAGCCCAATTATCTATAAAGCCCACACTGTTTTCAGAGCACCACCTGGACAGCCAGCAGTTCAGCGACCATAACCTGCTGTAAGCTACATCGCCACGCCGCATTGGGATGGGGCCAGAGCATACTACAGCATCGGACATCGCCTTCGCTAATTTAAACACCTCTACAAAGTTACTCTTAGTAACCTCAGACTGACGAAGGCGTATATCATTAGCTCCTGCATGGATAACTATCTTTGAGAACCTGTGCTTGCCTAGGACCCTAAGATTACCTGCTATGTCCGGCGCCCTGGCTCCCGGTATACACCTGACTAAAGCTGCTGGTGCCCCTAAAGGCTGAGCTAATTTCACGTGCCGTATGATAGAGTCCCCTATAACCAGAGCTCTTTCAGGTTTCTCAGTGGGTGCATCACTAAGGAGAGCAAACCTGTTCGACACGTGACGCGGAGAGGAGTGGTGCTCCCGTGGGCGAGCCTCAGCGGTAGCTTTGGCTCTACGCTTATGCCGCCGAGCCGTCACCCATTCGCCCCGCTGTAAGGGCTCTAATGCCGGAGTTGGGGGATTGCTAACTCCACCTAGGGCGTCCAGACTTTCCCTAACAGAAACTACACTGTTCTCACGCTCACTAACCTGCTCTAAAGCCTGGACACGCGCTTCTAGCACTGAAATCTTCTCCGTCAGAGAGCTAACTAATCTGCACTTATCACAAGTAAAGCTAATAGAGCTATCGCTAGTGACGGAGGAAGAATGACTAAACATCCTGCACTCAGCACACTGAACAGGCTGAAGGTGTGCCATGATGAAAAGATTCACGTACCTTAAATGAAGATCTGTTGATATTAAAGCAGATCAGATGTGGATGGCCTCCGCTTGTGGACTTTACACAGGAGGAGAGAAAAAGAAAGCTTCCGGTCTCGGCGTTCTTCCGAAAAAAGAAAGAGAAAAAACCGGAAAAAAAAACGGAAAAAGGAAAGCGAAAGTGAAAAGTACAAAAATGAAAGCGACAGTATAATAAAAATGAAGACGATACTGGAAATTTATTTATAGAAAAAAAGTTAAAAAAGGATTAGTAATTAACGCCGGCACTCGCGGGAAAAAGGACTCGGCGCGAACAACTCTAGAAGTGGTACAGTAAACAAGGAAGAGCTAACGGAGTGCCATTACAGTGTGCATGTGACAAAAGTTTCTTCTTCTTCTTAAATAAAATAAAACTAAACTACTTATGCACTTGTAAAATGACTTAAAACTAAGCTGAAAAAACAAACAAACCGAAAGTCTAAATAAAACTAAAAATGAATGAAAATTTCTCATTCTCATTATCTCTAGCCGCTTTATCCTGTTCTACAGGGTTGCAGGCGAGCTGGAGCCTATCCCAGCTGACTACGGGCGAAAGGTGGGGTACACCCTGGACAAGTCACCAGGTCATCACAGGGCTGACACATAGACACAGACAACCATTCACACTCACATTCACACCTATGGTCAATTTAGAGTCACCAGTTAACCTAACCTGCATGTCTTTGGGGGAAACCGGAGCACCCGGAGGAAACCCACGAGGACAACATGCAAACTCCGCACAGAAAGGCCCTCGCCGGCCACGGGGCTCAAACCCAGAACCTTGCTGTGAGGCGACAGAGCTAACCACTACACCCCTGTGCCGCCCAAATGAAAATTTTAAAACTATAATAACTCTGACATGAAACAGCCAGGCTTACACATGACGTATGCAGTGCTAAGGCAGAGGAAACATGAGCAGCTCTTCACATGTTCACTGTATGTGTTATACTGTATACAGCTGGAAGATTTAAAAGTGGCATTCACTAGATGGCACATCAGAGTTAAAATGTACCTGTCCTGGGGCAGCTGGTATCAATGGTCTAGTAGGGCTAAGCCCCATCTTTCAAAGGCAAAAGAAAAATCAATATAAGTTTCAATATTTGGGGCAACCACAGCATCTTATCTGCAGTTAACAAACGTTTTAAAGAGGATCATTTATGATTTTTTGTGTAATTGCACCATGAGCAGTGATACAAAAAAGATTGAAAAAACTCTGGAGAAACTCCAGTGTCCAGCACCGAGTCCTGATCTCAACCCCCTGAACACCTCTAGGACAAACTAGAACATCGATTGCAATCCAGGCCTCCTCATCCTACATAACTGCCTGAGCTCTTTGAAGTTCTTTTGACTGACCGGGTACAAAATTCCCACAGACACACTCCAAAATCTTGTCAAAAGGCTGCCCAGCAGGGTGGACCTGTTGTAGTCACAAAGGGGTTTGGGGTGTTGAGATGGATTAACTCCATATTAATTCATATGGTTTTGGAATGGGATGTCCACCAAGCTCATATTGGTGTGATGGTCAAATCTCCACATACTTTTTGGTCATATACTGTTTGTAAGTATGTAGATAGTGCAGTGTCATACTGACACAGGCCTCTCCAAAAGTATTGGAATATCAAGGCTAATTATTTTGTTTTTGCTATACAGTAAAGACATTTGGGTTTGAAATCAAAAAATGAATATGCCATCGTCGTCGGCCACCTTCCGTCTCGAGAGATGATGGGATGCACCTTGATTAGCACTTCTTTGCATGGCTAAACAAGCTGATGTGGGAATGGCAGTCTCTTTGGCAAGAAGGACAGATGTACAAAGATGGTTCCTGATCTTGCCGGGAAGACTTGCGTGCTGCTCTCTTTCACTTTTGGTTGACACTACGTAATAGTTAGGCTTCTTTGGTCCCACTCGCAACAGCAGCTTTCCAAGAACTTCTGGACTCGGCAGTGGTCTCCCAAGACTGTACGCTGATCCCGGCGGATTTCAAGTCGCGCTTGCAGGCGTCTTTGAAGCGGAGCCTTGGGTGGCCACGAGATCTACAGCCTTCTGACAGCTCGCTGTACAGTAGATCTTTAGGTATTCTGCCGTCATCCATGCGGTGTACATGGCCCAGCCAGCGAAGACGGCGTTGGCTAAGGAGCGTGTAGATAGATGGAAGTTCTGCGCACTCGAGCACATTGGTGTTTGGGATTTTATCTTGCCAACTGATGCCGAGGATGCGTCTGAGACAGCAAAGATGGAAGCTGTTGAGTCTTCCCTCCTGAGTGGAGTAGGTTGTCCAAGTTTCGCTGGAGTAGAGAAGTGTGCTCAGGACGCAAGCTCTGTACACCTGCATTTTAGTACTAATGGTGAGGTTGTTGTTGGACCATACTCTGGTGTGGAGCTTGGACATGATTGCTGAGGCCTTTCCTATTCTAGCATTGATCTCTGGTTCTAGTGAGAGATTCAAGCTAATTATGGACTCAAGGTACTGGAACTTCTCGACTGAGTTAAGCTCGTGGCTTCCAAGATAGATGCGTGGCAGGTGGTCAATGCCTTGTCCCATCACTTCAGTCTTCTTTATGCTGATGGTAAGACCAAACTCATCACAAGCTTTAGCGAAAAGGTTAATCAGTCTCTGTAGAGAGTCGCCTGAGTGGGTCGCTAGAGCAATGTCGTCTGCAAAGAGAGCCTCTCTGATGGTGACGTGTCTGAACTTGGTCTTAGCGTGAAGTCTTGCGAGGTTGAACAGCTTTCCATCAGATCGTGTGTGGAGGTAAACACCATCTTCGTTGTCCTTGAAGGTGTATGCTAGAAGCACTGAGAAGAATATCCCGAACAGTCTTGGTGCAAGAACGCAGCCAATGAGACAATAGAGAACAATAAATTTTGATCTATTAGAATCAACCTTAACCAAATTGAGCAGCATTTCACCTCTTGAAGAGGAGACTGAAGGGAAAACCCCCAAAACAAACAGCAACTGAAAGAAGTGTCACTGTTAGCCTGGAAAAGCATCACAAAATCCAACAGTTTGCATACATGTCAACCCCTTTGGGCGTCCACCTGTAGTATCAGAGGAAGAAATCCATAAAATCAACATAAAATCCTTATAGCCTTCGAATTGCACCAAACTTTTATTTTGATGTACATTTGTACAATACATTTACTGCTATCCTATTGTTCATAGGGTAGGCTGCTCCCACTCCAAAGGAAAATACTTTTTACAGACTCAAGGAAAACACTCAAACTCCACTGTCTGTGCCCTGTCAGTCAAAGTGTCGGCTGCTCCCATTTCAATGGGATACTTTTCACAGAGACCATTTTTGTCCGCAGTCAGTCATGTTTACATATGATCTTGATTATAATCACTGGCAGCCTTCTTTGCCAGCTGTAACTGCCTTTCTGTGGGGGTGATGTCACAACAGAAGTCTGTGTTCAGTTTGCATTGCAGTAGTGCAGTAAGGGTGTCTGTGCCCAGGGTTTTTCTACAGTCAGTGTGGATTTTCCTGACCTGTGAGAATACCCTCTCACAGTCAGCATTGCTGTGAGGTAGACACAGCAATGCCTCCATAGTTTTTCTCAGGTTTGGAAATCTCTCCTGTCCCATGGGTGTAACCATCTTCAGGATGGAGCTCCACACCACATCAATCCTGATGGGCTTCTCATCTGCATCCAGGAGCTTTATATCTGTATCCTCCAGGAGCTGGTATTCCTCAAACTCCTCTTTGAGTTCCTCCTGGTTCACCAAGGGAGTGAACTTGTTGGCAAGGGAGACAACTGCAGAAGTAAATGAAACGTTATTGGGTATGTGCAAATCTGTACAAAAAAAGCATAAAACTTGTATGTTTAATGTTAGCCTGCTCATATCAAAATACCACTGTAGAAGGTGTAACATGCTATTCTAACAGCAAATTTTATAATTAATCAGCAATAAAAATGTACTCAAAATTGTATCATGTGGTTTCCTCTTTTTTGTACTTCAGTTAAAAAGATGGACAGTGCTTACTCTTGGTGTAATCCAGGTCTGCTCTTTTTGCAGGGTCAATGTCTCCTTCCATTCAGGAAGATACCGCCCGCCGTATCTCATTTTCTTTCTCGGTGTTCCCATTCTTTCACTCAGCAGACGCTATTCAAAATCTCTCAGGTGTAAACAATGTCGCTCTGCACAATGAGAAAATCGTTCGAACAATGACCGTTTGGCGCGTTTAAATGCAGATCGTGCGCATGACCGGAACGAGCGAAGTCTCGCAGTCGCGATACTGCATGAGGCTTGAGGAATAAACATCTGGTTTCACATAGTCTGGGTTATCTGCCCCTGCATACACGCTGTTCTTTGTCTATAAATCGAGCTTTTGTATGTTTTTGTGATGATCAGCTGACGATGTTCAAGTAAGATATACAAAATAAATTTAGGTCAGAAAATACTGAAAATCCGTAAGACTTTGTTTATACGCCCGTACGCCCTTGAAATGAGCTAAAATCCGTATAATTTCCAGACAATCCGTATAGGTTGACATGTATGAGTTTGATGTCAGTGGGTTGCCAGTTTGATGCAGTTTTTGGAGGCAAGGGATATGCAATGAACTCTTAAGTGTTTTTTACTTATCTGTTTCAATACTTTTTCTCACCTAAAATTGGGTGGTCTGCCACCAAGGGTACCATGTTCTAAGTTGTTTAACACACCTATATGTAAAGATCAGGAAATGAAAGCTGAAATTTGACTCTATCTCCTCATACTTATGATTTTATTTCAAACCTAAATGTCTTCAGTGTATAGCAAAATCAAAAGATTTGGCCTTGATGTTCCAGTACTCGCAGAGGGAACTGTAAATAGTAACATGTATTATTGGTTAGAACCTGTAACAACTCCTACACAGTTTATTCACTCTAAAGGATCTGAAATTTACTCTGTTCACAAGCTACAACAGGAAGCACAGATTCTTTAACATGCTTCATTGAAGCAGAAGAAACACATTGTGTGTGCATCACTTCCTTTTTGAGAGGAGATTTATCTGTTGTCGCTGAAATGTTCTCTATGGTTCCTCAGAGTGCTTTAATCACACTCCATGCTGTTTGAAAGGAAGACAAAGTCAAAGTGAAGAGCTGCATATATCTGTGCTCAACCAGCATCTATACCAGCTACATCCTCTGCATAGTCCACATTGTCTATGCTCGGCAGAGTACGGGTCCGTAAACAAGCTCTTCAGCTTTAATCACCTTGCAGTGAGTCAGAACAGAGTGCTCATCGCATCCAGAATGTTCTGCCTGGATGATTGTTTTAGTTCCTCAGCGCTGTGTCAACAGTTCTAGCAGAGCAAAGCAGTGTGAGTAGAGAACACACACACACCTGCAGAGATTAGAACAGAATGAACCACACTGAATTGATTGAATTATTTCTTTATTGAGTCCCATCATGCCTTGGATTTCAGTAAATTTATAAATGAATCATCTCTGGAGTGTTTACTGTACAAATACAACCTCACTGTCCCTGATTAGTTTTTACAATAGGGTAAGAGTTATTTTAAACTCCATCTTGATTTCAGTGATGAGCAAGATAAACAGTCCCAAGTTCTCCCTGTGCTTGGGTTCTCCACTGATACCACTTTCTGATCAAAAGGGAACAGGTTCTGTTCTAGTTTGTGCACCAAATTTTGAACTGTTCTGAGTATTTTGACCAAAAATAATTTGGTTCAGAACCTGAAAAATTGGTTCTCAGCTGGAACCAAAATGTAGCTGGTTTTTCCAGTCCAAACCATGATGACATCAGTGGGTGTGTCATTAGTTTGGAAAGGAAGTGGAATACATCAATGGAGAGTGCAATGGAAAAGGAAACATCTTCAGAAAAAATTGAATGAAAACAAACCTCTGCAGTAATAGAACAAAAGCTCACAGGTAATCAATGTGCTCTGCCATTTTGCTACTGTGGTTTACTCCTGTTGTGCAACATCATCCATTCATGACACAGCCTTGATTACAATGGTTCTGCTCAAAACTGATGAAAACATGGGCTGGTTCACTTGCTGGCACCAAGGTTCAAAGAATTCTGAATGGAAACAGTTCATCCATCATACCATCTTAACATCATACATAGCATGTTAGAAATAATTCTTTGGAGACTATGTACTCTAATCTTATACACTAGCAATTCTCAAACTGTTCATTAAAAAAAAACCTGACTTTGATCTTTGACCCTCTCAGCTGTCAAAGTGTAAACCTCCCCTTTATGTCTAAGAACCCAGAAAAGGATGTGCCTCAGCAGTTATGCTCATACATGCATAGGAATAACATTTCTGAAACATTTCAGTCAAGATTTAGGCCTCATCACAGTACAGAGACAGCACTGGTTAAAGTGGTAAATGGCCAAATACTAGCTACTGATTAGGGTTGTGTCGCCCTGCTTATGTTGCTTGGTTTTAGTGCAGTCTTTGATACCAGTGATCAGGTGGAATTAGGGGAATGACTGCCTTCTACCACAAATCTTATTTGACTGATTATCAATTTGTAGGAATAAATGGTGACTTCTTTATGCATACTTAAGGCCATCTTATAGGCCCACTGCACGTTTCTTTATATATGTTTTGGGTACAATTATTCATAAGCATAAATGGTCTCCCTTTTAATTGTGCTGTTACAATTAGACCTGCCAGCAGCTTCTGCCATGTTTTACACACACACACACACACACACACACACACACACACACACACACACACACACACACCTTTTCTCTCATCATTCTCTTTCTCTCTCTCTCTAACCCACACATAAACATACAGATATCAGATAGAAGTAAAAAAAAAATTTATAGCAGCTGACAATGTTTAATTATTTTAATTCATTTTGTATGTCAAGTGTTAAGTGTCTGTGTTACTGTTGGTTATTCATTATCATGTCTTCTCTATCTCGCTTTTGAAATGCGTAATTTGCTGATTACTGATCGTTACACACTGCTAATCATTAAACACTGCTGATCAGCAATTTAATAGGGATAAATTTATTAGTTCATATGTTTAAAAGTTTTATTTTTTCTGTAAAGCTACTTTGCAACAATGTCTATTGTTAAAAGTGCTATACAAATAAAACTGAATTGAATTAACTCATTATCAAATGCTGCTGATCACCAAACACTGCTAATCATCCAACACTGCTGATCAATACAGCACAACTGATCACCAAACACTGCTAATCACCAAGCATGACTGATCAACTCTGGCTCATCATCAAACACCACTGATCATCCAACATAATATGGTGTAGAATTTTCATCAGTAGATTCTGATTGAGATTCTATTTTCACATCTTATTAAACATTGTATGCAGTCAAAAATGTACACAGTGGGGGATTCTGCACATACAAGAACAAGGACATTGCACCTAATTACACAAAATTCAACATGTAAATGTGAAAGTACGAAATGGCTGATGATAGAGTGGTAAATGAGAGATTTAATGTTATAAATATGATATAATAAAGTTCAGTGTGGTAGCGGAGAGAGATGACATGGAGATGGTTGTTATTCTTGACTAATCTAATCTCGAAATTCCTAATGGCCTGCGGGAAAAAGCTGTTTTTGAGGTGAGTGGTGTTTGCTTTGATGCTTGAATGTTTGCCAGAGGGCACACATGTTTTCTGTGGAGATGAAATTCATTCTTGTTGCACAAGCTGTATTTGTGCAGTGTGTGACAGAGAGAAAGCATTCTATCAGTGAAGACATCAGGTAGATCGACATCACGGCCCCATTTCACAGTGCAGTGTCTCAATGACCACACTTATCACCGATCTGCTTCCCGCAGACGTCTGCAACAATAGAGTCAGTAAGCATGAGCGGGTGTTTTACCCAAATAACAGGAGACGGAGCTCAAGCGGCATGTTTCATCATGATAGTCTTCATCATGAGACTAAAGACACTTCTGCATTTTTGTCAGAGAGAGAGAGAGAGAGAGAGAGAGATAAAGTGAGTGATGCGGGTCACAAATAGTCAAAAAAAATCCACTGGGCTGAAATGCTCCTGGTTCAGAGCTGTGTGAAACATATACCCATTCTAATACTGTGTTCTGTTCAAAAGTGTGTAGTGTTTGTCCTTTTGGGTAAAGTCCTCATTCTGAAGAACAGATTTAATTGACTAAACTGTTTCTCTGCTGCATAATGAAACTGTGACGTATACCCCCTTTCCACCAACTGGAATGAAACCAGGTCAGAACACTAGGTGGTGCTAGGCATTGGGGCGTGATGACATGCATCAGATAATTGTAGAGAAGAATGAGTAAAATAAACAACATAGTGCTGCCACTAAATGCTGTCTCTCTTGTCACTGCCTGTCGAAACGTCACTGTTCACAACAGAACGTTATACACGTGAAGTAGGTACGAGTACTAGCCTGGTTCTAGTGCTAATTCAGAGTTAGTTTAATTTGCAAAGCTTCTTTAGAAGAACCGGTTTGCTTTTCCATGGGATAGAAAACCACCAGAGAGCCACATCATTACATCACTGTATACATCTGTATATGTCACTGCTTTCCCAGCAAAGTACCTGCCAAGAACAACAACAATGACAGACTACTGGATTAGGCAGAACTAGATGCTACACTTGCTTAGGTTTTTTAAAAAATAGCAGTCACAAGGGTTATTTGGTCTTGTTGGTCATGATAATCTGCCCCCAGTCCCTGACGTAAGCAGTTCTTGGTTCTCGACCAGCAAAGTTTTGGTGGTTTCCTGGTCGAGAGCCAGTCACGTTAATTTACAATATCTAGTCATTCAAATTGAGTTTGCAGCACAGTGAGTTTACAAATTTTTGAATATTTTGGAGGTGAACTCAGGGGAACACTATTATGTGTCATTTCCTTACTTTAAACAGTGATGGATTTGGGTGATGCACTGATTCACTGTATTAGAGACAGGAGTGATTTAGTCTCACTGCTCCACTACTGATGGACATATTTCTCACCAGATTTGTATAGCAAGTCATTGGCAAGGTCATTTCCATGGATAAAAACGCACAGAATAAACCTATGCAGGGAGGAGGCCGACCTCTGACCCCTGATTTTCACCCTCACTTTATTTTTTCTGTGTGCTTTGCTGCACATGTTCACATCAAGCTCCAGCTTCATCAGGATTATTGATATTAACCAATGTTGTGACAGAACACAAACTGACAGATTTTTATTTATTTATTTACACTTTTATTGCTGTAACACTTAAAGTGATGCCTCAGACTCACAAATCAGGAAAATTCCATCAGGTGAAATAATTCATTCTGAGCTTAGCTTTAGTCTGTGTCCAGAAAACAGCTCAATAAACCATGAAGGGTTTAACTGAACTGGTGGTTTTACACACACACACACACACACTGTGAGAGAGAGAGAAAGAAAGAGAGAGAGAGAGTTCTGTTAAATATATAGTACATTCCAGAGTCTGGATGTGGCAAAACAGCTAAAACGAAAATCACTAACATGCTCATCTACTGACATTCTTCCTCACAGGTCTTTTTTATATTTCCTGTCTGTTTTGCATTCTCCTTCTTTCCTTTCTTTCTTTCCATTAATTGTGCTGATGCAAAATTTCTTTTAAAAATGCTGAACTTCAGAGCAATAAACCTGGTGGCTGATAAAGTAACTTATTATTATTATTATTATTATTATTAATCAACTCTACAAATACAGAAGAGAGAATGCTGTGAAATGGTAACGTGGCTTTTCATGAATGAAAGAAAGATTTCAGTGACAGAGGGGACATTGTTCTGCAGGCAGGGGACATGATGGTCGTCACGTTTTCAGAAAAAAAGTCCAGAAAAATGGCTCTTTAAGTGCCAGTCCTCTCTACCATGGGCTTTGATATTTAAATGAAACACGCCATCACACACACACACGGGGTCATCAGCCAGGGGCCAGTAGGTGGGGAAACGATGGAATTTGGTAAGATTGAAAAGAGCGAGAACAATGGAACAATGTCGGAGTTAAAGTCAGCATGGGGGCGCTCTTATCTCTGCTACTCATCGACTGGTAACTGTCCATGTGATACATTGCAATACTCAGTATGTCTAATATCATTACTGTGATATAATGTGTGTGTGTGTGTGTGTGTGTGTGATTAGCCACCACTGTGCAAACACAAAGTGTGTGACATTCAGATGTAATCACAAGTGAAAATACTTTAAAAATACAAAATCAACAAAGGATTTTTCAAAGGAATCCTGAATGAATGATAAACCCAGATGAGATGGACACAGCATTATAAACTTAGACATTCAAAACCCTGAAAAGCACAGAGAGAGAGAGAGAGAGACTTTTCAGCCACCAGGGAATGGGTTCCAGTCTGGTTTGAGCACCAAATTTTGACCTGTTCAGAGCATTTCAACCAAAAATAAATTGGTTCAGAACCTGAAAAATTGCTGGTTTTTCTGTTTAAAAAAAAAAAGGGACTGAAAACAAATATCTGTGATAACAGAACAAAAGCTTGCAGGTAATCAATGCGCACCGCCATCTTACTGCTACTGTTTACTCCCATTGTGCCACGCCCTCCACTCATGATGCAGCCTTGATTACAATAGTTCCGTTCGAAAGTGGTGGAAACATGGGCCGGTTCACTAGC
>NC_083591.1:180000-262500 GCF_027579695.1 Neoarius graeffei
AGTTGGGACAAAGTACAAATTGTAAATAAAAATGGAATGCAATAATTTACAAATCTCAAAAACTGATATTGTATTCACAATAGAACATAGACAACATATCAAATGTCGAAAGTGAGACATGTTGAAATTTCATGCCAAATATTGGCTCATTTGAAATTTCATGACAGCAACACATCTCAAAAAAGTTGGGACAGGGGCAATAAGAGGCTGGAAAAGTTAAAGGTACAAAAAAGGAACAGCTGGAGGACCAAATTGCAACTCATTAGGTCAATTGGCAATAGGTCATTAACATGACTGGATATAAAAAGAGCATCTTGGAGTGGCAGCGGCTCTCAGAAGTAAAGATGGGAAGAGGATCACCAATCCCCCTAATTCTGCACCGACAAATAGTGGAGCAATATCAGAAAGGAGTTCGACAGTGTAAAATTGCAAAGAGTTTGAACATATCATCATCTACAGTGCGTAATATCATCAAAAGATTCAGAGAATCTGGAAGAATTTCTGTGCGTAAGGGTCAAGGCCGGAAAACCATACTGGGTGCCCGTGATCTTCGGGCCCTTAGACGGCACTGCATCACATACAGGCATGCTTCTGTATTGGAAATCACAAAATGGGCTCAGGAATATTTCCAGAGAACATTATCTGTGAACACAATTCACCGTGCCATCCGCCGTTGCCAGCTAAAACTCTATAGTTCAAAGAAGAAGCCGTATCTAAACATGATCCAGAAGCGCAGACGTCTTCTCTGGGCCAAGGCTCATTTAAAATGGACTGTGGCAAAGTGGAAAACTGTTCTGTGGTCAGACGAATCAAAATGTGAAGTTCTTTATGGAAATCAGGGACGCCATGTCATTCGGACTAAAGAGAAGAAGGACGACCCGAGTTGTTATCGGCGCTCAGTTCAGAAGCCTGCATCTCTGATGGTATGGGGTTGCATTAGTGCATGTGGCATGGGCAGCTTACACATCTGGAAAGACACCATCAATGCTGAAAGGTATATCCAGGTTCTAGAGCAACATATGCTCCCATCCAGACGACGTCTCTTTCAGGGAAGACCTTGCATTTTCCAACATGACAATGCCAAACCACATACTGCATCAATTACAGCATCATGGCTGCGTAGAAGAAGGGTCCGGGTACTGAACTGGCCAGCCTGCAGTCCAGATCTTTCACCCATAGAAAACATTTGGCGCATCATAAAACGCAAGATACGACAAAAAAGACCTAAGACAGTTGAGCAACTAGAATCCTCCATTAGACAAGAATGGGTTAACATTCCTATCCCTAAACTTGAGCAACTTGTCTCCTCAGTCCCCAGACGTTTACAGACTGTTGTAAAGAGAAAAGGGGATGTCTCACAGTGGGAAACATGGCCTTGTCCCAACTTTTTTGAGATGTGTTGTTGTCATGAAATTTAAAATCATCTAATTTTTCTCTTTAAATGATACATTTTCTCAGTTTAAACATTTGATATGTCATCTATGTTCTATTCTGAATAAAATATGGAATTTTGAAACTTCCACATCATTGCATTTCGTTTTTATTTACAATTTGTACTTTGTCCCAACTTTTTTGGAATCAGGGTTGTATTTATTTATTTATTTATTTATTTATTTATTGCTTGCTTGTGATTTTAAAATGCCACTATTACAATTATTTTGTTTCCTTACACTACTGAACACTTTGGCAACAGTTCATGCACTGGTTGTAACTCTTGTATTCCCATAAAAGCAGACATGAGTACATGCAGAGTGTCAAGTTGAAACTAAAAATGCTAATTTCTGTGTGATAACTATGGCCTTAAGGGGAACATTCTTTCTTGGTTCCAATCCTATTTCATGTTGTGTAAACAGTATGTTCAAGTTGAAGGTAGCAAGTCCTCACTTTGTAACCTTGACCACGGTGTTCCTCAGGGATCTGTGTTGGGACCTTTCTTTTACTCAATGTATACATCGCCTATTGCCAAGATTATTGCAAAGCATGGTCTCTTGTATCATCTTTATGCTGATGATTCTCAGCTTTACGTGTCTTTCAAGACCAAATCTCAGGAAGATCTTCACACAGTCAAGATCAAAGTGGAGCAATGTGTCAACAATATTGATGCCTGGATGGTCTATAATGGACTAAAGCTCAATCAAGACAAGTCTGAGCATTTTGTCATCAGTTCTAAGTTTCGCTCAATGCCAACTCTAGACTGTCTGAAAATTGTTAATGAGGTTATAAAACCTATTCAGTGTACTTGTAACTTGGGGGTAATTTTTGACAATATCTATGAATGAACATTTTACTAAAGTCTGTAAATCTGCTCAGTATCATCTTGGAAACATCTGTAAGATTAGAAAATATCTAAATCTTAACTCCACTGAAATACTAGTACATGCTTTTGTAAGTTCTAAATTGAATAATTGTAACTCGCTACTTTATGGTTTGCCTGATTATCAACTTCATAAGTTACAACTAGTACAGAACACTGCTGCTCGAATAGTTACTTTAACTAGAAAATATGATCACATTACTTCTACTTTACTAGATCTACATTGGCTCCCTATTAACTCTAGAATTGTCTTTAAGATATTGTTATTAGTATACAAGGGACTTAATGGTATTGCTCCACTTTATATAACTGAGCTTTTACATTTTAGAAATTTTTGCGCTCCTTAAGTGCCGCATCAATGTGTTATCTGCAAGCGCCTAGATCACACACGAAAACATATGGCGACCGTGCTTTCTCTATTGCTGGTCCAAAGTTATGGAACCAACTGCCGCTTAAGGTTAGTCAAATTGAGAATGTAAATAGTTTTAAAAGAGCTTTGAAGACTCACCTTTTTGAATTAGTGTATAATATATAGAAACTATTAATAATATTTTAAATCCTATATTTTCAATTCCTATTGTGTCATATGTAAGTTTGTTTTTAATAGATAGTTTAGAAGTTGTAAAGTTTTTTTTCAGTACGTAGTTCATTTGTAAGAATTATATTATTTTAGTATTGTTAAGCGCTTAGAACAATTAGTGATTTAGCACTATATAAATAAACTTTATTATTATTATCTCATCTCATCTGATCATCTCTAGCTGCTTTATCCTGTTCTACAGGGTCGCAGGCGAGCTGGATCCTATCCCAGCTGACTACAGGTGAAAGGCGGGGTTCACCCTGGACAAGTCGCCAGGTCATCACAGGGCTGACACATAGACACAGACAACCATTCACACTCACATTCACACCTACGCTCAATTTAGAGTCACCAGTTAACCTAACCTGCATGTCTTTGGACTGTGGGGGAAACCGGAGCACCCGGAGGAAACCCACGCGGACACGGGGAGAACATGCAAACTCCGCACAGAAAGGCCCTCGCCGGCCCCGGGGCTCGAACCCAGGACCTTCTTGCTGTGAGGCGACAGCGCTAACCACTACACCACCGTGACGCCCATTATTATTATTATTATTATTATTATTATTATTATTATTATTATTATCAACTGTGAAGGCCTTTGTTCCTGACAGCATTTAGATTTAGGATCGTGTGAGATAATTTTTAGGGGTTCAGTGACATGTTACAGCATATTATCCCTGTTAAATATGATGTATTACTAGTTTATTCCTCAGCGTGTGTACTAGCAGGAGTTCACTATTAATTAAGCAGTAATTACTGAGTCTTACATTTCTCCTGCAGAAAAAAAAAACAGTTAATGACAGCTCTTTCACTAACGACTAATTAACTGCTGATCACACTTGCATTAATTTCCAACAGCAAAGCCTTACCTTCCAAATGGAGATCTATTACCTTCTTATACCTTAATATAACTCAACCTGCTCCAACACCTCAGTGTCTAAAATGGAAATGTTTATATGAGTGATTACAGTGAGTTATTATTGGTCTCCTCAGAGGGTGTGTGTGTGTGTGTGTGTGTGTGTGCGCGCGCGTGTGTGTGTGTGCGTGTGTGTGTGTGCGCGCGTGTGTGTGAGCGTGTGTGTGTGTTTTTAAACCAGTCAATGTCTAAAGAGAGACAATGGAAACAATAACCTACTAAAGGTACAAAGCTATAATATAGCAATCAATGATAAATATTCTCCATTAACAATTCAAAATTTTGAAAATAATTTTCTTTTAAATAATTAAAAAAGTCATGAATTACCTTTTGTAATACAGCTCCACATCATCATTAAAAACCGAGTAACACTTCAGTCATTAGTAATGAGTTTCACTTTATTATTTAAAATCATATCCATATACTAATCCCATTTACAGAAGAGTTGGGATATTTTCCAAAATGCAATAAAAACAAAAATCTGTGATTTGTTAATTCATGTGAACCTTTATTTAACTGACAAAAGCACAAAGAAAAGATTTCCAATAGTTTTACTGACCAACTTAATTGTATTTTGTAAATATAAACAAAGTTAGAATTTAACACCTGCAACACACAAAAAAGTTGAGACAGAGACAAAATAAGACTGAAAAGTTTATCAGATATTCAACTGACAACATGTTGAAAGATTCCACAATCAGCAGGTTAATTGGTCACATGATTGGGTTTAAAAGGAGCAGCACCAAAGGCTCAGTCTGTGCGAGTAAGGATGGGCGTGGCTCACTGCTTTGTGCCAAAATTTGTGAGAGAATTGTTTGTTAATTCAAAAAGAACATTTCTCACCACAAGATTTTAGGACTTTCAAAATCTACAGAACATAATATTGTGAAAAGATTCCGGGAATTTGGAGATGTCTCAGCGTGTAAAGGGCGGGGTCAGAAACCACTGTTGAGTGGGCATGACCTTTGAGCCCTCAGGGCCTCTGCATGCTCTTGCGACAAGGCTTTCGCAGATAGCTTTTTGCAGACAGTTGTAATTTATCGTTGAGCGGGGAGTAATAGGCGTGCGCGATGTTATTCACCGCCACAATGCAAGGGGGCGTGAAGTCGCGAAATCGCTAGGAGTAGTTGGTGGGTGTGGTTAGTGGAGTGTTTATCCTCCGGTTACTGATAATGACTAGAACTGGAGTCGTATAGATGTACGTACTTCCTCACTTCCTCGATCAACCGCTCTTCGTGCTGCTCCATCTTTGCTCGTGTTTTTAAAAATGGCGGTCATGAAACCAAACCAAACCGGGAAAGTAGGGAAGCGGAAGTGCGTGTACAGTGGATGTAGAGTGGACCAATCAGAGCCCTCTTGTCTGCGATGCTCTCTGCGAGGCTGTCTGCGGTGGTCACAATTTTTGGGAGGTGCGCGCAGAGTGTCTGCGAAGGGGGGGGCTTCGCAGACACCATCTGCGACGCCATCTGCGAGGACTGGGTTGTCAGCATAAATTGGCCTTCAGGCAGCACTAGCCTGAGAAACTGTCATGCTAATGTGACAAATATAGCCCCATGGGCTCGGGAGGACTTCAGAAAACCATCATCACTTAACACAGTCTGCAGCTGCATCCAGAAACACAAATTCTGGGAAAATTCTTTTTATGACCCACACTTGAAAAATTTGAAAGGCAGTACAGCTTTAAATAAGAGTAGTACTTTACCGGAAGTAGAATATTGCATGAATAAAATACTTGCAATTAAAATGGAAATATTGCACCAGGTAGTGAATGTTATTACACAGCATAACATAAATAACGAGAATGTAACAGTAACCAAAACATGACAAAAAACACAGCTCACCCACTGTGAAGCATTGTGGTGGTAGCGTCATGGAGAGCAGGTTCCCTTGGTGTCCTGGTTGTTTCTCTGAATAATCAAAAGGGAATGAAAACTTATGTAAATCACTGTATCTACCTCTAGTAGTATGTATTTACACAATAAGTCTCTCTGTCTCTCTCTCTATCTCACACACACACACACACACACACACACACACACACACACACACACACACACACACACACACACACACACACACCACAAAGAGAGAAAGAGGAAATAAACAGGGGACAATAAAAAAGAAAAAAGACAAGAAAAGGTAAGAGCAGAAAGAAAGAGCGAGTCAGCTGCACCTGTTCTATTCTTGTGTGTTCATGTGACTGTGATGTTCTGTGTGTGTGTGTTTGTGCAAGTGATCATATGATTAAAACAAAGAACACCGCTTTTTGTTATCACGTGCTGTTCCCTTACTCTGTTGCTCTCTCTCCCTTTTATTCATTCACTTTTTGCTCTTTTATTCCATCTCTCCTTTTAGCACTATTCATTGTGTGTGTGTGTGTGTGTGTGTGTGTGTGTGTGTGTGTGTGTGTGTGAATGGAAAAGTACTGGCGAGTCTGAGTGCCCCATGACGTGTAAAGACCCCATCCCTCTTTTCCTGCTCTCAATCCTGCTCTTCATGTTCCATCACCTCTCTTCCTTTCCTTCGTCTTTTTTATTCTCCTGCATCCCTCTCTTCTTTTCCATTTCTTCACCTCCCCTTATTCTCTGCTCATCTTCCTCTTCTCTTCCTCAGTGCTCTTATACTCTCATTTTATTTCTACTTTTCTCTGTTTCTTCACACACACACACACACACACACACACACACACACACACACACACACACACACACACACACTTTGTACCAGTTAATGCTTGTCTCCCATCCATTAAGACAAAGATTAACAAGAACTAACTGAATGTTAAAAATCAGTGTCTGACACACAGAGGGCTCTCTCTCTCTCTCTCTCTCTCTCTCTGTATCCAAGAAGGACACATCCAGGCTGGTCAAACTGATCAGGCGGGCCGGCTCTGTGGTCGGCATGAAGCTGGACTCTCTGGTGACGGTGGCAGAGAAGAGGTCTATGGACAAACTATTGAACATCATGGACGATGCCAGTCACCCTCTGCACACCGTCATCAGCAACCAGAGGAGCCTGTTCAGTGACAGAATGCTCCTTCCCAAGTGCAGGACGAACAGACTCAAAAACTCCTTCGTCCCTCACGCCATCAGACTGTACAACTCCTCTCTGGGGGGGGAGGAGGGGGAACAGGAGGACAGAGGACAGGAAGGAGCAGTAGTCTAGCCTGACAATAAGCAATACTGGACAATGTGCAATATAATGTGCAATATCTTTCCTGCCCCCCCCCCCCCCCCACACTTACCCTAACCCCACTTTTCCCCACTTTCCCCCTCCCCCTTCCTCTCTTCCCCATATCTTATTCTTTCTATATTTGTATATGTAAATACTTAATTTATTTTAATGTATCTAGAAGTTTTCTCTATTTCTTTTCTCTGTTTATCTGTAATGATGCTGCTGGAATCTTAATTTCCCTGAGGGAACCCTCCCAAGGGGATCAATAAAGTTTTATCTAATCTAATCTAATCTAATCTAATCTAATCTAATCTAATCTAATCTAATCTAATCTAATCTAATCTAATCTAATCTAATCTAATCTAATCTAATCTAATCTAATCTAATCTGTCCCAGAACCCTTATAGTGAGTGTGTGATTATTGTTAGTGTGTGATGTAACAAGGGTGTGTTTATTGTGAGTGTGAGCATTGTGAGTGTGTGATAATGAATGTGTGTTTGTTGTGAAGGTGATTATAGTGTGTGTTTATTGTAAGTGTGTGGTTTTCGTGATTGTTTGGTTATAAAGTGTGTGTGTGTGTGTGTGTGTGTGTGTGTGTGTGTGTGTGTGTGTGTGTGTGTGATTACACAGTGCCCATCCATCTAGACATCATCCACATTGCATTCTCCATCTCACTACCCATCATAGTGAGACAGTTGCACACATTTTAAATGGATGCAACTTTTATAAAGGTCTCTATATAGCACGGCATGACAGGTTGGTGGACCCGGTAACAAAAGACATCAAAGAGTTGTACGGACTTTCAATAAAAACCCATAACCACTGTGCAGTAAAAATGGACTGGTTTAGCGCTAATCATGAAGACGCCCCCTTTAGTAACATTCCAAACACCCCTGACATCACCATTACAGATGCTGAAAATAAGAATGTTATTTTTGTTATTTTTGTGGAAATAGGTTGTTGTTTTGATTTATACATGGACACTTGTTACCACTTCAAGCTTTTAAAATACCAGCCACTTTTGGATACAGTCACAAACCAGGGCTAGAGGTGTAAACTTGTTGTTCTAGTGTTTGGCAGCCTGGGACATGGACATAGATTTGCCCTGCGTGGGCTACAATTCTGTGGACTGAGTAAGGACAATTCAAAAAAACTTGCCAAGTATTGTTCAATCTCTGCCATAATAGGCAGCATAGCAATCTGGAGAAGGAGATGCCATGTGTACCCTTAACCATGCCTATTTTTTTTTGCATGTTTACCCCAACTATCAATATAGTGTAATGTATAGTATGGGACACTTTGT
Source organism: Neoarius graeffei (assembly GCF_027579695.1). Classification (NCBI taxonomy): domain Eukaryota; kingdom Metazoa; phylum Chordata; class Actinopteri; order Siluriformes; family Ariidae; genus Neoarius; species Neoarius graeffei. Next base: position 188,288 of record NC_083591.1, read on the forward strand.
GATTGACCTGTCCTAGTTAATGGATAGCACATGACATTTTGTGATTGACCTGGTCTTACTAATCCTATGAAATTACTTCCAATTAGTATTTGGATCTGTAATAAGAAATTTCCTTGTGTTTAGATCCAAATAAAAGTATTAAAATGTGATTACACAGTGTGTGATTATAGACATCCTGTTAAACTATAATGAATTTCCTGGTGACACAGTTGTACTTTGTGACTCTATAGGACACAGTTATAGAAGTGAGTTATTTATAATCATGCTGTCTGTTATCACCCAGATGGGGATGGGTTCCCTTTAGAGTCTGGTTCCTCTCAAGGTTTCTTCCTCGTATCATCTGAGGGAGTTTTTCCTCACCACCATCACCTCAGGCTTGATCATTAAGGCCCGGTCCCCACAGCACCCATAACTATAACTACAACTATACTGATAACTGTAAATAAATGGGTCCCTGCAGTTTATGTGGTCGTTGTTCACACCAGACTGATAACGATCCCTATAGCCCAGGCCTGGGTTTATCCGTATCAGTGAGATTTGCTTCTGGAGTGATTTTTCCAGACCTGGACCTGATCCCATAAAACATGATTGTGTGACCAATCATGTGACGTTGTCTGAGCGCGTGCTATTTTTCCCCGGGCATCTTCGTACGTCTTTGCTGCATCATGAAGTCACAGAATATGGATTCATGGGAAATAAAAAATAGAATACAAAGGATGGATCTTTTATTCACAGCTGTGTGATGTTCCATGAAAAGTCAACAGTAAATTAATAAAGTAAACATATAAATGCAGGTAAGATATTTTAATTATGAACTTCAGCAGTCCAAACATTTAATTGTTTTAGACTTCTTAATTTTTTATCCATGATGCATCATCTGTATGAAATCGGTAACCAAGCTGTAATACACTGAAACGTCTGTGACCAATCTGTAAATTATTAGCATCCATGATGAATCCATATTAAAATCCATAACCACTCCGTATTTTGTGTCCTTTTTTATTATATCTCCATAATCTGTGACATATCCGTATTTTATCAACCACCAGAGTATGTGCATGGTCTGTTTTGAAGTGCAAGCTGTACAGTATGACCCTGAATAATATGTTACTACTTGGAAAAAACTTCCATGACTATTCCTAAGTTGCATGTATTTATTTTTCTGAGTGTCAGGACCGAGTGATATTACAGTGGGGATTATAGTTGTGGTGTTTCTGCTCCAGACTGGAACTAAATTCAGACAGAGGGAGAGTCAGAGTTACAGTTATAGGTATAGTTCTAGTTCTAGTTTTAGTTATAGGTATAGTTATAGCTGGAGTTATAGGTATAGAAATAGTTTTAGCTATAGGTATAGTTGGAGTTATAGGTATAGTTATAGTTGGAGTTATAGGTATATAGTTATAGACATAGTTATAGTTCAAGTTATAGGTAAAGTTATAGTTGGAGTTATAGGTATAGATATAGTTTTAGCTATAGGTATAGTTATAGTTGTAGTTATAGTTTTAGTTATAGGTATAGTTATAGTCACAGTTATAGGTATAGATATAGTTTTAGCTACAGGTATAGTTATAGTTACAGTTATAGGTACAGTTATAGTTACAGTCTCGGTATAGATATAGTTTTAGCTATAGATGTAGTTATAGTTATAGCTGGAGTTATAGGTATAGATAGAGTTTTAGCTATAGGTATAGTTGTAGTTGTAGTTATAGGTATAGTTATAGTTGGAGTTATACAGTAGGTATAGTTATAGTTTTAGCTATAGGTATAGTTATAGTTACAGTTATAGTTTTAGCTATAGTTATAGTTGTAGTTATAGTTGGTGTTATAGGTATAGTTATAGTTTTACCTATAGGTAGTTATAGTTACAGTTATAGGTATAGTTATAGTTATAGCTATGGGTATAGTTATAGTTATAGCTGGAGTTATAGGTATACAGTAGTTATAGTCGTAGTTATAGTTTTAGTTATAGGTACAGTCATAGTTACAGTTATAGGTAAAGTTATAGTTGGAGTTATAGGTATAGATCTAGTTTTAACTATATGTATAGTTATAGTTATAGTTAAAGTTATACATATAGTTTTTGCTATAGGTATAGTTATAGTAAAAGTTATTGTTATAGTTACAGTTATTGGTATAGTTATAATTACAGTTATAGGTAAAGTTATAGTTGGAGTTATAGGTGTGGTTATAGGCATAGTTATAGTTTTAGCTATAGGTATAGTTATAGGTAAAGTTAAAGTTGGAGTTATAGGTATAGATATAGTTTTAGCTATAGGTATAATTGTAGTTATAGTTTTAGTTTTAGTTATAGGTATATAGTTACAGTAATAGGTATAGTTATAGTTGGAGTTATAGGTATAGTTATAGTTGTAGTTATAGGTATAGTTATAAGTATAGGTATTGTTATAGTTACAGTTATAGGTATAGTTATAGTTGTAGTTATAGTTGTAGTTATAGGCATAGTTATAGTTTTCGCTATAAGTACAGTTATAGTCACGTTTATAGTTATAGTTACAGTTATAGGTAAAGTTATAGTTGGAGCTATAGGTATAGATATAGTTTTAGTTATAGGTATAGTTATAGTTACAGTTACAGTTATAGGTATAGTTATAGTTGTAGTTATAGTTCCAGTTATAGTTATCGTTACAGTTATAGGTAAAGTTATAGTTGGAGTTATAGGTATAGATCTAGTTTTAACTATAGGTATAGTTATAGTTACAGTTACAGTTATACATATAGTTTTAGCTATAGGTATAGTTATAGTTATAGTTCCAGTTATAGGTATAGTTATCGTTGGAGTTATAGGTGTAAGAAGAAGAAACCTTTATTTGTCACATGCACACTTCAAGCACAGTGAAATTCATCCTCTGCATTTAACCCATCTGAAGCAGTGAACACACATACACACACTCAGAGCAGTGGGCAGCCACACCAGAGCGCCCGGGGAGCAGTCAGGGGTTCGGTACCTCGCTCAAGGGCACCTCAGCCCAAGGCCGCCCCACGCCAACCTAACTGCATGTCTTTGGATTGTGGGGGAAACTGGAGCACCTGGAGGAAACCCACGCAGACACGGGGAGAACATGCAAACTCCACACAAAAAGGCCCTTGCCGGCCGCTGGATTTGAACCCGAAACCTTCTTGCTGTGAGGCAACCGTGCTAACCACTACACCACCGTGTCACCCCATATACTATAGGTGTAGTTATAGGCATAGTTATAGTTTTAGCTATAGGTATAGTTATAGGTAAAGTTAAAGTTGGAGTTATAGGTATAGATATAGTTTTAGCTATAGGTATAGTTGTAGTTATAGTTATAATTATAGGTATTGTTATAGTTACAGTTATAGGTATAGTTATAGTTGGAGTTGTATTTATAGTTGTAGTTATAGTTGTAGTTATATGCATAGTTATAGTTTTCGCTATAGGTACAGTTATAGTCATGTTTATAGTTATAGTTACAGTTATAGGTAAAGTTATAGTTGGAGTTATAGGTATAGATATAGTTTTAACTATAGGTATAGTTGTAGTAATAGTTGTAGTTATAGGTATATAGTTACAGTTATAGGTATAGTTATAGGTATATTTATAGTTATAGTTGGAGTTATAGTTGGAGTTATAGGCATAGTTATAGTTTTAGCTATAGGTACAGTTATAGTTACATTTATAGTTATAGTTACAGTTGTAGGTAAAGTTATAGTTGGAGTTATAGGTATAGATATAGTTTTAGCTATAGGTATATTTATAGTTACAGTTGTACATATAGTTTTAGCTATGTATAGGTATAGTTATAGTAACAGTTATTGTTATAGTTACAGTTATCAATATAGTTATAGTTGGAGCTATAGGTATACATAGATAGTTTTAGCTATAGGTATAGTTATAGTTCCAGTTATACGTATAGTTTTAGTTTTAGTTATAGGTATAGTTATAGTTGGAGTTATAGTTTTAGTTATAGTTTTAGTTATAGGTATATTTATAGTTACAATTATAGGTATAGTTATAGTTGGATTTATTGGTGTAGATATAGTTTTAGCTATAGGTATAGTTACAGTTATAGTTGGAGTTATAGGTATAGTTATAGTTGTAGTTATTGTTGGAGTTATAGGTATAGTTATAGTTTTAGCTATAGGTATAGTTATAGTTACAGTTATAGTTATAGTTGGAGTTATAGGTATAGTTATAGTCATGGTTATAGGTATTGCTACAGTTATAGTTACAGTTATAGGTATAGTCATAGTTATCCATGTTGTGGGACTGGGCCCTTAGAGATAAATTTATTGGGACAAATGTATGAATTCATATGATTAAAATTCATATCCAGAATTGATATATTTCTGTAAATCTGCTTTGTGACAATGATCGCTGTAAAAAGTGCTATACAAATAAAATAAAATTAAAACAATTGAATTATAATAAGTGATTATAGTGTGTGAAGTGAAGGAGTTTGAAACAGTCTGTATGTCTTCTTGCAGTAAAAAATTAAATGAATGGAAAAAAGAAAGAAAGTAAACCACAGTTTCACTCTCTCTTTAGCAGTAAAGAAGCTTTTGCTGCTTTAATCTTTGTCTCGCTCCCTTGATTGGTCTCATCTCAGATCAAAGTGTTCACTAACTCTGGATTTGATCTGTCAATAAGACAGATTAGTTTCAAATTGAGTTTTGATTTGCTCCTTGCTGTGACACCAGTGGTGGTGAGATAGACATGAAGGATTGTCAGAGGTCTAGTGCACTAGGGCAAGTGTTATGAGGGTGAAAAGCATTATAGAAGTAAAAATCAAGGGTATGGAGAAAAAACCAAGAGGCAGAGAGAGAGAGAGAGAGAGAGAGAGATGGCATTTGAGAGTTCTAGGGCACTAGACTGAGGGTTTGGGGCATCTGTGAGGAAATTAAAAGGGGTGAAACAGAGGGAGAAAGGGAAGAGGCCCCGGAAACAGACTTTAATAGGCAGGCAAGAGACATTCCTCCCAGACAAAAGGCAGTCTCTCTCTCTCTCAGCAGATGTAAGCTGTTTGCCTGCCAGCAAACTTCATATGAGATGAGAGGAATGACTCAGCGCTCATTAAGGCCAACTTCAATTAAAACCTTGATTTTCAGCCTTACAAAGAGCCTGTCATGTGTGTGTGCTTGTATTGTGAATGCTTGCGTGCATGAGAGAGAGAAAGAGAGAGAGAGAACGAGAGAGAGAGAGAGAACGAGAGAGAGAGAGAGAGACATCATTGAAAATTTGTAAATTGTTGGAGCTCTGTTGCAGACTTTCTGTGTCCCATTTAAGACACACAGTCTCATAGCCACTCATGGATCTGGAAAACTGTGAACGTGAAATTAATTGATTGATTCACTTACATGTGTAAATGACTCCTTGGACAGAGTCTCAGTTTGGTCTTGGAAACTTTTATGTTTGTACTGCTGCAATTAACACAAGTGCACTGAAGGTGTGTCCAAATCCACTTTTAATAGTTTAACGGTGGAAAAGATGGTCACGGCACCAGGTGCATGTTTCAAAAGGCTTGTACTTAGTCTCTTAATTAATCATGGGTGTGTTTTGGGTCTAACATGCAGTAAAGCAATCAGAGTGTCCCCTCCCATTCCCTTTAAAAGCCACGTATGCTTGTCCCTTGGCGGAATGCTATTATAATAGTGGATTCGCCAGGAAGCAGGAAAGAATGTTTCAGTTCAGAGGGAGTGGATCTGTTTATGCAAAGTGAAAGCACGTTAGCAGACCATCTACGGCATCAGCTGGATTCCACCAAAGCTCCCTGAGGTGAAGCAGATGTGGGAGGAGGTAGCAGCGAGTAATAATAAATATTATGACTAACCATTATGACGGAGTTTGCATGTTCTCCCCGTGTCCGCGTGGGTTTCCTCCGGGTGCTCCGGTTTCCCCCACAGTCCAAAGACATGCAGGTTAGGTTAACTGGTGACTCTAAATTGAGCGTAGGTGTGAATGTGAGTGTGAATGGTTGTCTGTGTCTATGTGTCAGCCCTGTAATGACCTGGCGACTTGTCCAGGGTGTACCCCGCCTTTCGCCCACAGTCAGCTGGGATAGGATCCAGCTTGCCTGCGACCCTGTAGAACAGGATAAAGCGGCTACAGATAATGAGATGAGACCATTATGACATGTTTAAAAAACATCCTGATATAAACAATAATAATCTTTAACATTGTAATCTTTTTTTTATATTTTGCATTTTTGTGTGCTGCTGCATGTCATTGTGTGTAACAAGCAGAGTGTATGCATGTTGTGTACATGTCTGTGTAGGCGCATGTTACCAACTTGATAATGTGCCCTTATAATAACAGAAATACTACCCCATTTACTTCAGACCAGGTTTTTATTGGTCATTTTCGCAATTACCTTCCACTTCAAGATAGCAATGCTCCAACAATGCGTCTGACTGCATCTCATTTTAAGACCAACATGCCCACGGGTGCTCCGACAGGCACAAGTGCATTTGCTACTTAACCAGTGTGGGTGCTGGATGGGAAAATGACAACTGTGTCGGTCTCAGACTAGCAAAGACACTTGAGACACTTGAGTCGCACTTGGTGCCACTTTGCGCTGGGTGTAAGATAAAGCCATAAATTTCAGGATCTTTACCACTGCCCATGTAGGCTACTGCTATGTGATTGGAACTCAGGGTAGATCTGCACAATTCTACTGATGGATGACTTGGGGGCCAATACTTTGCACAAAACTACAGGTAGGTAGAAACTGTACACATAGTAAGTGACCTGTTTGAAGGTGGAGCTAATAAACTGATTACACTCTGCATTTTGTATCACATTTGATCCACCACTATGACTGGGATAAAGAACTTACTGAAGATGAGTGAAAGAGTGAAATTATTCAAAAATATTTTTATGAAATTTTCTTTTAAATGCTTGGCTGTGTCTAACAGAGACATGCTGTTAGCTGCGTTTAATCACATGAACAGAAGAGTTTGTTTCATGACAGAAAGAGAGACAGAGACAATGAAAGAATGAGAGGGAGGCAGAGACAGAGAGACTGAGACAGAGAGTGGGAGTGAGACAGCAGTGGGAGTGAGACAGCAGCGCCAAGATGGCATGTGTGTTTCAGAGAAAACATCTTTCAGTGAAAGTGAAGTTTGTGTGTGTGTGTGTGTGTGTGTGTGTGTGTGTGTAATGCTGTACAAACAAAAACAGAGGAATCAGGTTTTCCTCCTTCCTCTCTGTCTCAATCTATGCATGTGTGTATGTGACTCACTGTCTGTAACCGGATGATTGTGACGACTTTAGATGCACAATGAATAATCAACAGACTAAACTCACTACAGCTGTGGAGTTTCCTCAAACACACACACACAACCTAAAGGTCCTCCTACACCATGCCCTGATCTTCCCAGGCAGTCTCCCATCCCAGTACTAACCAGGCCCTTAAGGCGCATTGGGCAGTGCTGATCTCGGGTTCTCTACCCCTCAGCCTCTCACCTACAGTATGTACAGTGAGGGTTACAGTGGGGGGTGGGTCCCCCGGTAACCATGAGAGTTTTCCTTCCCACTCGCATCTGTATTGCAGTGTGTCTTGCCAGATGGCAGTAGGTATCATTTTTATGATGGTCTTTGGTATGACCCAACTGCGAGTAGAACTTGCAATCTCCTGATGGAGAGGCGGACACGCTAACCACTAGGCCAACTCCGTGTCATATTCATTCATATATATATATGCCCTGCGAAGGGCATCCGTTTCGGATGTCAAGTCCAATGAGACAACCTCCGCGTGGTGCAGGGCGGTAACAGTTCGGCTGGCAAATGTCTCAAGGGCGACCACCGAGCGGGGAAAGACATTCACGGGCAGCCTACTCCACTCTGCAGAACAACGCGATCACAAACCTGCCCAGTAAACTCAAACCAAACATGAAAGCACAAAAGGAAAGGAAAGAAGATAACAGCTTCAACGGAACTCGATGTGAAGTTTGTACGAGTTCCGCGCCCGGTAACGGGAGTTCGAGGTCTCAGGGACCCCGTGACCGTCATCCAGAGACTGGGACCAACACCACTGTCCCCCAAACGTCAAAGAACATCATTCACTTTGACCATACAACAACAAGAACGGCCAAAAGATTCCGGTCCGATCGATCGAAGTTCGCTACGTGGAACGTACAAACACTTTACCAAGCAGGGAAATTGGACAATGTCCTTCAAGAAATGGCCAGGATGAAGATTCAGTGCTTAGGCCTCTGCGAGGTGCGATGGCCTGGGGCAGGAGATTTTGTCAAAGAGAACCATCGAGTCTTCTATTCAGGCGGAACAAAACATGAACATGGCGTCAGCTTAGTTCTTGACTCCAACTTCTCTAAGTCGGTGCTTTCCTTCTACCCAAAGTCAGACCGTATGCTACTAGTCAAATTGAGAGCTAGTCCTTTCAACGTCAATGTCATTGTAGTCTATGCTCCAACTGCAGATGCTGATGAAAAAGACATTGATGAATTCTATGGCTCCCTTGATGATCTCATAAAATGCTACAAGTCGCAGGAGGTTACGATAGTTATGGGAGACTGGAACGCAAAGGTCGGAGAAGAACGAACAGGAAAGACAGCAGGACCATTCGGACTCGGGGAAAGGAATGAGAGAGGTGACAGATTGGTTGATTGGTGCATCGAAAACCATATGGTCATCACGAACACCTGGTTCAATGTGCACCCAAGACGTCGATACACATGGGTACACGCTGGCGATCGAGCTCGGAACCAGATCGATTATATTTTAATCAAGGAACGATTCCGACAAGCAGTCAAGCACTCTCAAGCATACCCTGGTGCTGACGTGAAGTCAGACCACAACACAGTCATTGCGAAAATTAAGCTGTCTGTCTCTGAAACGAGTTCCAGTACCAGTGAGAAGGAAGAAGTTCATGCTGCAAACATTGGTGGACACCCCAAACATCAAACAACAGTTCAAACAAAGAGTCTTAGATAACGTCATTGCACATCACGAGAGCATCCACACTCGGTTTGAAAACCTTGTGAAATCCATCAACGAGGCCGCAGGACGACATGTCCCGACACAGCAAGTAAAACCGAGGTCATCGCAATGGATGACGACTGAAATTAAAGATCTAATGGAGGAAAGAAGGCTCTTGAAGCAAAAAGATCCTATGCAATATGAACTAGTTCACAGGAAGATCAGAAAGAAGTGCAAAATTGCAAAAGAAGAATGGATTGGGAAAAAGTGGCAAGAAGTTGAACGTCTGAGTCTGAGCCCAAAAGAGATGTACAAGAAGGTCAATGAGATTGCGGGAAAATGTTCATCACCAGTGTCTAAGTGCATCAAGGCTGCTGACGGATCTGTCCTTCATGAACATGCAGAGGTTGCTGCACGTTGGGTCGAGTATGTCAAGGACCTTTTTGACGATAACGCAGAGCCTGAGGAAGACGCCATGGTCTCCGTGCAGACTGGCCCATCAATCCTCATAGACGAAGTGCGTTGGGCACTCAAGCAGATGAAACTCAATAAATCACCAGGCCCGGATGACGTCTACGTCGAGATGCTCTTGGCCTTAGACGAAGAAGGAATCAGCATGCTCTGGGAACTTTGTAACCAGATCTACGAGACTGGCGAGTTCCCAAAGGACATGCTGCTGTCAATCTTCATAGCATTTCCGAAAAAAGCTGGTACACTGGACTGCTCGAACCACCGCATGATAAGCCTGATGAGCCAAATCTTGAAAATCCTGCTCAAAATCATCTTTCAAAGGGTGCGACATAAACTACTTCCAGAAATTCCCGAATGTCAATACGGCTTCATGAAAGACCGTGGCACACATAACGCAATCTTCATCATCAAAATGCTCAGTGAAAGGTCAATTCAACATCAACAAGACATCTACAAGGCCTTTATCAATTATTCCAAAGCATTTGACAAAGTTCGACACAACGAACTCTTTAGAATGCTTGTGAACATCGGAATAGACGACAAAGATATGAGGATTCTCCGGAACCTGTATCAAAAACAAACTGCAGCAGTTCGCCTTCCAGGAGGTGTCACAAAGGAGTTCGAGGTAAAACGTGGAGTCAGGCAGGGCTGTGTTGGCTCACCTGATTTGTTTAACCTGTACAGCGAAATGATACTGCGCTCTTTAGAAGATATGCCAGAGGGTATCATCATCAACGGCATCAAAATCAACAACATCAGATACGTTGATGATACGATCCTCTTGGCCACATCACAAGAAGGTCTCCAACAACTCTTCAACAAGTTAGCTGAAGAAAGCGAGCATTTTGGGCTGGCTCTTGATCAATGCCAAAAAGACAAAAACCATGGTCATCTCAAAGTCAACACCAGAACCGGTCTGCTCGCTCAAACACGGCACTGTCCCGATTGAACAAGTCTCCCGATTCATTTACCTCAGCGCTCTAGTCACCTCGGATGGTAGAAGCAAGAAGGAAATCTGTCGGCGTATCACTCTAGCGAAGGATTCGTTCGACCGCCTACGGCCAATCTTCGCAGATTGCTCACTTTCAGTGCCAACCTGAGTTCGTCTTCTTAAATGCTACGTTTGGTCAGTACTTTTGTATGGCTGCGAGGCATGGACTTTCACTGCCGAAACCCGGCGTAACATTGAGGCTACAGAAATGTGGCTCTACAGACGCATGTTGAGAATCTCCTATATCGATCGAGTCACCAACGACGAGGTACTCAACAGGATCCAGCAAGAACGGCAGCTTCTACGTATGATCGAACGCTGACAGACTAGTTTCGTCGGCCACGTGATTCGAAAACAACAATTGGAGGACCTTGCCCTTTCGGGGAAAATCACGGGAAAACGCGCAAGGGGCAGACAACGTAAAACTTTCCTGGACAATTTTCCAAAAGCAACACCGAGAACAGTCTGGGACACTGCTCGCATGCGAGGAAAAATTATAGATTGGACGTTTGGGTTCGTCTAGGCCCTTTGGGGCATGGCACAAACATATATATATATATATATATATATATATATATATATATATATATATATAAAATTTCTAAAAAAAAGTTGAAATTCTGTGTAAAATGTAAATAAAAACAGAATGTGAAGATTTGCAAATCATGGAAACCCTATATTTCATTGAAAATAGTACAAACAATGAAATGTTGAAACTAAGAAATTTTGTCGTTGTTTGAAAAATATGCTTGTGGCAGCGGGGGCGTGGTCAAGCGCCGGTCTGTGACAGGAGGGTGGAGCTGGGGAAGGTGAGTGGCAGAATCGCGACACCTGAGGATAATTAACCTGTTTGTGTGTGTTTTTTCCCAGTAACCGCTCCCTATTTAAGGAGGCAGAGAGAGAGGAGAGGGAGCGCAACCCGGGACCAGACGAGTGTGTGTATGTGAATGAATAGGATTATTAGACTGAAAAGTTATAAAAATAAATCACCTTGTCTGCCTCCAAACACTGTCCTGCCGTCCTCTGTGCTCCACCCACACTCGATACACGCTACAGTGGTGCTGAAACCTGGGACAAGGTGGAGCACCAACACAGCAGCCCCATGGAATCCTCCCCGTTCGCGGACTTGGTCCACGCCCTCGCCACGGCTCAGCAGAGCCAGCACCAGGCACTTGTCACGCTCCGAAAGGAGCAGGAGTGCCGCTTCGAAGCCCTGGTGCTGGCCCAGCAGGAAGATCGAGAGGCGTTCCGGCGTCTCCTCGCGTCGGCGGGGTCCACCAGCGCCCCGGCCGCGGGCCCGTCTCCCCTCACCGTGACCAAGATGGGCCCGCAGGACGACCCCGAGGCTTTCATCACATTGTTCGAGCAGGTCGCTGAAGCCTCGGGGTGGCCGATGGAGCAGCGCGCGGCGCGCCTCCTCCCCCTCCTCACGGGAGAGGCGCAGCTGGCCGCACTACAGCTCCCCGCCGATCGCAGGCTGGCCTATGCTGACCTTCGCCGGGCTGTCCTCCAGCGCGTGGGGCGCACGCCGGAGCAGCAGCGCCAGCGCTTCCGCGCGCTGCGGATGGAGGAAGTCGGCAGCCCGTTCGCGTTCGGCCAGCAGCTCCGGGACGCCTGCTGGCGGTGGCTGAGGGCCGAAGATCGCGATGCCGAGGGAATCATCGACCAGGTGGTGCTGGAACAGTTCATCGCCCGCTTACCAGCTGGAACCGCGGAGTGGGTCCAGTGCCACCGCCCGGCGTCGCTGAATCAGGCCGTGGGACTGGCGGAGGATCATCTGGCGGCTGTTCCGGCAGCAGGACAGCGGACGACAGCATCTTCTTTCTCCTCTTCTCTCTCTCTTTCTCCCCCCCTCCTCCCGTGTCCCGTCCTCGCCCCATTCCCCCACTGCGGAGGCGGGGGCCGGCTCCACCCCAGCCGGCCCGCCGCACCCGTGGTGCCCTCCCGTTTCTCCCTTCTGTGTCTGTCTCTCCCCCCCCTCAGGTGAGTGAGCCCCAGAACACAGCTGCAGAGGGAAGGCCTGGGCCGGTTTGCTGGCGCTGCGGGGATCCGGGCCACCTGCAGCAACAGTGTGCAGCGATGGAGGTGGGGGCGGTGGTGCGGATCCCCGATGCGCCAGAGGCTGCCCTCGATCGGGCTGGAGCGTATCGCATACTGGTAAGTGTACAAGGGGCTACATATCAGGTGTTGGTGGATTCAGGTTGCAATCAGACCTCGATCCGCCAAAGCCTGGTGCAAGACGAGGCATTGGGGGGAGCACAAGGGGTGAAGGTGTTGTGTGGGCACGGGGATATTCACAGCTACCCGTTGGTGTCGGTCCACATACATTTCAGAGGGGAGAAATCGATAGTGAAGGCGGCGGTTAATCCTCGCCTTACCCACTCTTTGATCTTGGGGACTGATTGGCCGGGATTTCGGGGTTTAATGGCACGCCTAATAAAGAGTGGGTCCTGCCGGTTAACAGGGGAGGGTCCCGGTGTCGCCTTGGCTGGAGCTGCGGTCGCAGAGCCGTCTACGTCATCTCCGCGACAGAGTGAGGAGCCACTGGCCCCTCCTCTTTCTATTGGGGAATCCCTCGCGGATTTCCCACTGGAACAATCGCGAGACAAGACTCTGTGACACGCGTTTGACCAAGTGAGAGTAATCGATGGTCAGACGCTCCAGCCGGGCGCCACCCCCTCCTTCCCCTATTTTTCAGGCCATGCTCGAAATGGGCATCATCGAGGAGTCCCACAGTGACTGGAGCAGCCCGGTGGTCTTGGTTCCCAAGGCCGACGGCTCAGTCCGGTTCTGTGTGGACTATAGGAAAGTCAACGCGGTGTCTAAATTTGATGCGTACCCAATGCCTCGTATTGATGAGCTGCTCGATCGACTAGGCATGGCTCGCTTTTACTCGACACTGGATTTGATGAAGGGATATTGGCAGATCCCCTTGACTCCACTATCCCGGGAAAAAACGGCCTTTTCCACACCGTTCGGCTTACACCAGTTCGTCACACTTCCTTTTGGGCTGTTTGGGGCGCCCGCTACGTTTCAGTGGCTGATGGACCGGGTCCTCCGGCCCCACGCCACCTATGCGGCTGCGTACCTAGATGATATCATCATTTATAGTAATGATTGGCAGCGGCACCTACAACACCTGAGGGCCGTCCTTAGGTCGCTGAGGCGGGCGGGACTCACTGCCAACCCGAAGAAGTGTGCGATTGGGCGGGTGGAAGTACGGTATCTGGGCTTCCACTTGGGCAACGGGCAGGTGCGTCCCCAAATTAATAAGACAGCAGCGATTGCGGCCTGCCTGAGGCCCAAGACCAAAAAGGGGGTGAGGCAGTTCCTGGGGCTGGCTGGCTACTATCGTAGGTTTATACCTAATTATTCGGACGTCACCAGCCCGCTGACTGACCTCACTAAAAAGGGGGCGCCAGATCCGGTCCAGTGGATGGAGCAGTGCCAGCGGGCTTTCTCTGAGGTAAAGGCTGCACTGTGTGGGGGGCCACTTTTACACTCCCCTGACTTCTCTCTCCCTTTTGTGTTGCAGACCGATGCGTCGGACAGAGGGCTGGGGGCCGTTTTGTCCCAGCAGGTGGAGGGGGAGGACCGCCCGGTCCTTTACATCAGCCGGAAGCTGTCAGTGCGTGAGGGGCGCTACAGCACAATTGAAAAAGAGTGCCTGGCGATTAAGTGGGTGGTTCTCGCCCTCCGTTACTACCTGCTGGGGCGCTCTTTCACTCTCTGTTCGGACCATGCGCCCCTCCAGTGGCTCCACCGCATGAAGGATGCCAACGCGTGGATCACCCGTTGGTATCTGGCACTCCAACCCTTCAACTTCAAGGTGGTCCACAGGCCGGGGGCGCAGATGGTCGTGGCGGACTTCCTCTCCCGTCAAGGGGGGGGGGGGGGAGTCGGCTGCGGGCCGGACGAGCGCCCGGCCTGAGTCGGGCGGTGGGGGTATGTGGCAGCGGGGGCGTGGTCAAGCGCCGGTCTGTGACAGGAGGGTGGAGCCGGGGAAGGTGAGTGGCAGAATCGCGACATCTGAGGATAATTAACCTGTTTGTGTGTGTTTTTTCCCAGTAACCGCTCCCTATTTAAGGAGGCAGAGAGAGAGGAGAGGGAGCGCAACCCGGGACCAGACGAGTGTGTGTATGTGAATGAATAGGATTATTAGACTGAAAAGTTATAAAAATAAATCACCTTGTCTGCCTCCAAACACTGTCCTGCCGTCCTCTGTGCTCCACCCACACTCGATACACGCTACAATGCTCATTCTTAATTTGATGTCAGCAACACGTTTCAGAAAAGTTGGGACAGGGGCGTGTTTACCACTGTGTTGCATCACCTCTACTTTTAACAACACTCTGTAAATGTTTGGGAACTGAGGAGACCAACTGCTGTAGTTGTGAAAGAGAAATGTTGTCCCATTCTTGCCTAATATACAATTTCAGTTGCTGAACAGTTCGGGGTCTCCTTTGTTGTATTTTGCGCTTCATAACGCACCAAATGTTTTAAATGGGAAACAGGTCTGGACTGCAGGCAGGCCAGTTTAGCACTCAGACTCTTTTACTCTAGAGCCATGCAGTTTTAATATATGCAGAAAGCGGTTTGGTGTTGTCTTGCTGAAAGAAGGAAGGCCTTCCCTGAAAAAGATTTAGTGTGGATGGCAGCATATTGCTCTGAAACGTGTTTATATCATTCAGCATTAATGATGCCTTCCCAGATGTACAAGCTACCATGTGCACTAATGCCCCTTTATACCATCACAAATGCTGACTTTTGGGCTGTGCACCGATAACAAGCCAGATGGTCCCTCTCCTCTTTAGCCTGGAGGACGTGGGGTCCATGATTTCTAAAAAGAATTTCTACTTTTGATTCATCAGACCTCAGGACAGTTTTCCACTTCGCCTCATTCCATCGTAAAAGAGCTCAGGCCCAGAGAAGGGGGCGGGGTTTCTGGATATTGTTACCTCGCCTTGGACGGAGTCCACTGAGGGCGAGGTATTGTTTTCGGTGTGGTTTCTTTGTTTGTTTTTTTGTTAGCAACATTACAGGAAAACAGTTGGACCAATCTTCATGAATCTTTCAAGATAGGTGGGCATTGGCATCAAATAGAACCTCCAACATTTTGAGGGTCATCCAGTCAAGGTCAAAGTCAGGGTCATCAAAAAGGTCAAAATCATTTTTGGTGCAAATGGTGTCCGAATGTCCCAAATGTGTCCCAAATTACTCCCTACTCACTACATAGGTCGCCATTTTGTAGTGCTGTCCGAATGTATAGTGAGCATTATTACACCCTATATAGTGCACTCAAAGTATCTCACAATGCATCATGAAAAGTAGTGCCACAGCAAAGAAGAAAAAAAACCACAGCAAAGAAGAAGTTTTATCATTTAATCAACGAGCTCACTATATAGTCCTTTATATAGTAATTCCCTACATAGTGAATAGGGCGTAGTGAACGAATGAGTGATTTACGACACAACGTTTGTAACCAATCAGCACTTATCCTGATCAAGTTTGATTACCCATTCTATTTCTTGATAAACTTTAGAACTAATCAGAACTAGAAATGAAATAAGAGAAACCTCATTATAACTATTGCAGTATCGGAAGATAATCAGCAGATAAAAAGATAAATGAAATTAATTTCGTGGTTCGCCAAGGCTACTGATTCGATATCAAGTAAGTGGTGTTTATTTTTAATAAAATTTACCTTTTGATTATCACAGCTTTTATTTGGTCCTTCTGAAAAGTCAAATAAAAAGTTTTATACTTTTTTTTAGCTTTTTGGCAGATATTTAGTCTTTACACTACACTTATGAAACAAAAATGTTCTCATTAGTCTTAATGACCTTGAAAGAACAGAGACCACATTTGTGAGATTGAATCAGCTGTTATAATACTAAAATAAGTGCCACCAGGTGAGGTTTGTTTTGCCTGGCAATACTTGTTTATATCTGGTTTTAACTTGGATTTGTGGATGCAGTAATGAAGTGTTTTCACAGACGATGGTTTTCTGAAGTGTTCCTGAGCCCATACAGTGATTTCCACTACAGACACGTGTCTGCTTTTAAAGCAGTGTCTCCTGAGGGCCTGAAGATCACAGGCATCCAGTGTCAGTTTTCAGCCTTGTCTCTTTCATACAGAGATTTCTCCAGATTCTCTGAATCTTTTAATGATATTATGGACCATAGATGATGTGATCCACAAATTCTTTGCAGTTTTATATTGAGGAACGTTATTCTTTAATTGTTGCACTGTTTGCCCATGCAGTCTTTCACAGAGCGGTGAACCCCGCCCCATCTTTACTTCTGAGAGACTCCGCCTCTCTGGGAGGGTCTTTTTATACCCAATCATCTTACTGACCTGCTGACAATTAACCTAGTTAGTTTTTTGTTTGTTTGTTTATTTTAAAATTACACAAATTTCCTAGTCTTTTGTTGCCCTGTCCCAATTTTTTTCTAAATCATGTTGCTGACAGCCCTGTGATGACCTGGCGACTTGTCCAGGGTGAACCCCGCCTTTCGCCCATAGTCAGCTGGGATAGGATCCAGCTCGCCTGCGACCCTGTAGAACAGGATAAAGCGGCTACAGATAATGAGATGAGATGAGATGTTGCTGACTTCCAATTCAAAATGAGCATATATTTTTTAAAAAACAATAAAATTTCTCAGTTTCAACATTTAATATGTTGTCTTTGTATTATTTTCAATTTTTTTTATATCTGCTGTGTATAATCCTAATTACTTTTCATTTATGTAAAATTGTCTTTTTAAAACTTAATCCATGTGTGATTCAGGAGGACTGATATGTTAAAATGTAAAATTATCTGTGTAAGAGAATTTTTCCATTTCATTCAATATGTTAATTAATAAACATTTCAAATAAATAGTGAATTTGTTGTAGCACAAATAAAAAAGTAAGTAATTGTAAATGAGAGAAAGTGGTGTTTCTACATTCTAATAAACCGCTGAAGGTTCAGAGGGATTCCTCTTCACAAATCCAACAACATTTGACACTTTCCTCTTTACACAATCACTCACACTCACACTGTGACCTGGAGTTTAATGATACGGTGATTAATATTTTCAGTGAAAACAGGAAGCTCAGAGCAGACAGCACTGTCCACTGGCTAACAGAGGATTCAGTAGAGTGACTAACTGAATGAGACACAAACTGCAGTCTGTTACTGAATGTTTCCTGTCCACTGATTGTCCTACAGAGGCATGACATCACTCCCGTGTTACTTCTCCCTCGAGCAGACGAATGTCCCAAATTACAGCAGCAGACTTCCTGTGACGGAGGAGTGAGTGAGTGAAACAGAGTGATCATGTCTCCACCTTTACAGACACATTAACCAGCAAAGTGCATCATCATCATCATCATCATCATCATCCCACATCTTAAACACAAGCACTATATTTATTACACCCTGTGTATCATAGTATTCTGATAAAAAAGAAAATGTGTGTGTGTGGGGTGGGGGTGGGGATAGTGTATGTTATTCCTCGGAATTCCTAACATTGGATCAGCTCGTGGTCCAGGCATGTAAACACTCAGAGACATGCTCAGTGTCTGACAGGAGGAAAAGGACACGCAGGTTCATCAGTTTGCTGCCAGATGGAAAAGTACAAAACCACCACACAAAGGTGAAAACTAGCAGCTTGTGTTCATCCCATCTGCAAAACCATCAGCCATCAATGTGAAGAAAACTCAGTCTAATGAAAGAAAAACATCTTTAAATCAAATAAAAAATTATTCACTGTCATGTGCTAACGTACAAGTTAATAATCAAGTGAGCATTACAAGAAGTTCTGACTGAATTTGTGTGTGTGTGTGTGTGTGTGTGTGTGTGTGTGTGTGTGTGTGTGTGTGTGTTTCCAGATAAAGATTTCCTGCTTCCCAGCTCACAGCATTCAGACAGTATCACATTTTTAATGTGGAAACTCGGAAGATCACCGTGAGTCAGCACTCAGGTCCTGTGAGAAAATAATTAAAAAACCTCTCAAACATCGTTCAAAAATAAAGCTCCAGAGAGCCATCTGTTTGTTCAGTTTTTACTTTAACAGCAGCTTTGTTAATTCTACATTATGAAATAATAATAATAATAATAATAATAATAATAATAATAATAATAATTTTAAAAACTGATCAAAAATTTTGCAGACAAAATAAAGAGCTCAGACCGAAACATAAAATTCTGATTAAAATGTTTAATGTACACACATTACTGTTTATTATTATCTTGGCACTGTGATATCACAGAATTTCAACATGGAAATTCCTTTTTCACAGAAATGAGACTTTGTGAGTGGGAATTCCGAGTTGGAGTGACATTTAAATCTTTTATTCCCAGGTGACCATCAGAAGCTTTTACTACTTGGTCATAAATATGGGCAAATGATCAATTCTGGATTAGAAAGTTCAAATATTCCTGGAAATAAGCACATCAGCGCAGTCTCTGCCAACATGAGAACACTCTGTGTGTGTGTGTGTGTGTGTGTGTGTGTGTGTGTGTGTGTGTGTGTGTGTGTGTGTGTGTGTGTGTGTGTTTTCCTGAAGTGTCTCTAATACCAGCATTTACAGCTGGATTACAGAGACGACTCCATGCTAAGGAGGAAATGAGTTTTGGAAAGGTGAACTCTGTGTGTGTGTGTGTGTGTGTGTGTGTGTGTGTGTGTGTGTGTGTGTGTGTGTGTGTGTGTTTTTATGGTCTTTCAGAACATGAGCTTGGTGTAAATCGGAGTGCAGACCTGCTGTGAGTCACTCAGCAGCTTGCTGTCAGCCATTTGGACAAAATCTTTCCTGCTCTCACACTTAACAAGGGAGGAGCAACTTTCACTCCTTACACACACACACACACACACACACACACACACACAACCTAAACTTCAGCACTGACACAGGAGCAACCATGTTTGTTAGACTTCTGCTTTGTGTGTGTGTGTGTGTGTGTGTGTGTGTGTGTGCACGTTGTCTCTCTGTTTCACTGCATCCAAAAACACACACATCCTGTCTTGTTTTGCAGAGGTAAGCATCTCCTGACCTTTGACCTCTGATCTTTTGTCCAGCGTTGACTCATCCATTAGGATTTTATTTGACATTTAGCAGTTTGGCTCATCGCTGAGAGACAAAAGGAAGCGCACTCTGTGATCATTCAGTCCCTCGCTGTTAACATGGAGCTTTAATGAGGAACAGAGGAACATCTGGCTTCCATCAGAGCACCTCTTCATCTCATACAGTTGCATCAGAGAAGAAAAACACCATGCAGAACTGAACTAATGATGTCACACACACACACACACACACACACACACACACACACACACGAATCACGGTTGTAACTAAGAAAGGAATCATATTTCACTTTGTGTGAAACATCACTGCATTTTCCTCTTTGCAGAGTTGCATTAAATCTTTATAAGCTGCAGGAGAACTTCCAGGCAGGAGAACCTGAAGAGAAATGGTGATGATGATGATGATGATGATGAAGGGTAACAACTAACAGGGATAAAAAAAAATTAAGAAAATGTGGATAAAGAGTCACGTCTCTGTGTGAAACAAGTCAAGTCAAGTCAAGTTTATTTGTATCGCGCTTTTAACAGTAAACATTGTCGCAAAGCAGCTTTACAGAATTTTAACGACTTAAAACATGAGCTAATTTTATCCCTAATCTATCCCCAATGATGAAGCCTGTGGCGACGGTGGCAAGGAAAAACTCCCTCAGACGACATGAGGAAGAAACCTCGAGAGGAACCAGACTCAAAAGGGAACCCATCCTCATTTGGGCAACAACAGACAGCCTGACTATAATATTAACAGTTTTAACATGAAGTCAGTTTCGTTGATGTTATAAACTCTCCATTGATGGAAACTTGAGTGCAAAACTGTTCATGATAACTGCAGTCCTAAAGTTAGCAAGTCAACTGTAGTCCTCAGCCATAAAAGCATTACTGTAAGAGTCCAGAGCGTCCTCCAGGTATAACCATCAACTGTCCTCATGGGGCCGTCCTTCACAGGAGCGGTGCGATAAAACTCTGACCAGACACAGGGCACCAGGATGGACCAAGCAGGCCCGAGGGGCAGAAGAGGCCAGCATCTCAATCCCAGGATCAACATGTAACTCAGAGGGACAGATTGAGAACAAGGCCTGAGTACAAGTTTTATCAGCCAAACCTGAGCAAGTGACATCATCACTAACATCTCATCTCATCTCATTATCTCTAGCCGCTTTATCCTTCTACAGGGTCGCAGGCAAGCTGGAGCCTATCCCAGCTGACTACGGGCGAAAGGTGGGGTACACCCTGGACAAGTCGCCAGGTCATCACAGGGCTGACACATAGACACAGACAACCATTCACACCTACGGTCAATTTAGAGTCACCAGTTAACCTAACCTGCATGTCTTTGGACTGTGGGGGAAACCGGAGCACCCGGAGGAAACCCACGCGGACACGGGGAGAACATGCAAACTCCACACAGAAAGGCCCTCGCCGGCCCCGGGGCTCGAACCCAGGACCTTCTTGCTGTGAGGCGACAGCGCTAACCACTACACCACCGTGCCGCCCATCACTAACATTATTTTACTTTTTATTCCTTCAGTTCAACACACTGTTTAACACAAACTGATGGATTTTATTACACAATTTTAATAATTGGCCAGTAAATTTAACGGACCAAGTTAATTAAGCTTGCTAATAGAGATGTAATATTTTCCTTAACTAAAGTACATATGAGTGTTTTAGGTAAAATCTTTCATTGTATAAATGATGTTTCACTACTTACACTAATAATTAAAAAGCATCCTAAAAAAGAAAAAGCATAGGAGAGGTTTTTTTTTTTAGCATTAACATGATGTGAACAGCTGAACAGCTCTATTTTACCAGGTCATTAAATAGCATGATGTCATGATCTTGTCTCCTGTTGGCTGGTTTGCATTTTTCATTGTGCACTTCATCCTTTAACCTCAAACGTTTCCAAAAACACATGGCGCTTCTGCATCTCTCTAGAACATTGACCCAGACATCATCATTTATAAAATCCATCATCATTAACATCTTCAAGGTTTTACAGAGGTTCTGAGTTTTTATAAACACTTCTGAACATTTGTTAATAAAAGCCATGTTGACTATCCACACTTGCATTCTGCCAGTTTTCTACATGATACACTTACAATTCTGCACATTACAGAAAATTGAAGCAGTGAGTAACAATTACAGCATGAGAGCTTTTGTGCGGCAGAGTCTAAGCCTGGTAAGCCACGCTCCTCTCTCTTTATGCCAGTGTTTGACACTTATTGTATTCAAGCAATGTTTTTTGATGATTTCCTCAGATCCCTATGATGGAATTAAAGGGACCAGTACAGCATTTAATAATGATCGATATCGACAGTAAAAGCCCTAATCATAATAACACACACAAGTGCAGCCACCTGATTCGCCATCATAAGAACTTTAAGTGCTTAAAGGTCCAAAAGCACGTCAAGTTTTATTGCACATGGGCAAACAATATGGCTTCCAGGATGTGATGTAAAGTTGTTGATAGCCAGGTACCGGAAGTTAAGTGTAGCCGAAGTAAACCTACTCATTAGTCTGGATTTATTCAGATGAAAGAGAGTTCTCGTCGAGTCAGTATGGAGAGCAGAGAAACCAGATATCTATATGAACCTCGGGAAAAGGACCATCCATGTCTGGGAAATGAGTTCAGCACCAAATCAGCAGATGATTGTAATGATGAAATCGGTGGAGTTTTACAAGCACAAAGTCGGGAAGGCAGGAAAAAGGGTTGGGCAGCGATCTGGTGCTGATGTGGAGAATGTGCCAAGCGGGAAACTGACACTGAATGTGTTTGTTGTAACACCAACTTTTATGTGATATAAGCACAGTCACTGAACTGTTTCACGGATAAACCCGGTTTGGAAACGTACGTCACACACAAGCCTGCAGTGGAAATGGACTGTGTACAGAATGTGATAGCCTGTGTGTAGCGTGGGAGCCTGATGTGAGAGGAGCAGCACCAGGTGGAGAACTCACACATCAGTAAGCAGCCTGTTATCTATAGAAACTCAGTGTGTGTGTGTGTTTGTGTATACGTGTGTATCCGTACCGGCTATAATGCCTATTTATTTATTTATTTATTTATTTATTACGTGTGTGAATACAGGTATAGACATGCAGTGAGCCACAATAGTTTATATGGTCTAAATACAGGTGAGTGAGAGCTTGAAGCCGAGTGTGAGTTTACAGCAGACCAAAGTGAAGCGCAGCTCACCGGACAACGAAATCTGTGCCTTTATTTCCATAAGATAGATGGGTTTTTATCTAGCACTTAGTTTTAATTTGCTTTTTAAAAATAACATGATTATTTACTAACACATTTTATACTCATCAGGAGCTCCGCTTTTTGGCAGTGACTATCATCATCATGGCTTGGCTTCACGAACGAAGATCATGAAGGGTGTTGTCCACATCTGTTGCATGCCCGCTGATGGCTGGTGAGCCCGATTCTGGAGATGCAAATCCGATTGCAGCGGGTGCAGGTGAATGACTGGTTGGGTGTGGGAGTAGAGGGTATGAGCGTGGTTGTAGTAGTCGTAGTAGAGGGCACCTTGCTCTTCCTCTTTGACCTTTTGTCCTCCAGGTTGGCCCATCTGGCACACTCGAAGGTCTTGACCACACCGTGAATGGTGTTTCGCCAGCTCTTGCGGTCAGCAGCGTGTGAGGAACAGTCACGGGGATCAATATGGCAGTTGATGAGGTAGCTTTTCAGGAGGTCTTTGTACCGCTTCTGGGGCGCCCCTCTCTTGTGCCACCCTTTCCCATGGACGATGTTGAAATATTGTTGGCACAGCATCAGGTTTGAGTTGAACACGACCTGCATAGCCCGAGAGTTCGGCCTGGAGAGTCATTTCAAAGCAATTGGGCTCAAAATGCTCCTCACCAACAACAGAATTTCTCCCAGAGGAGAGAGTTTATAAAGTGTGACCTGTTCCCAAGTTGTGTAGCTGCTGTTTAGCCAGTCATCTATGTTGCTTGGTTGTTTGGCAATGGAACACAGAAAAATTCTTTCTCTTATTATCACCTTTATTATTTTTGCAGCCACAGGCTTTACAACTCTGCCATTTTTCAACCATGTTTTCTCCTTCCAGTGGCATCATGGTGTCAGGAGCAGTAAGCCAATCAAGATACAGGAAACCTATCAAAGATTCTACGTCATGCTGACCTTTGACTCCACCCACAAAATGGCAATATGGCTGTACCCTGAAGTGGAACTTAAGTGAGCAAAAATACAAAAGAATTTTAAAGCTCTGCTTTGTGCTACACAGTGTGACAGTACAGGGAGTCAAAATGCATTTGTGTAAAATGTGTAATATTTCTAGCCGATGTTTATTTTTTGCTGTGGGTTCCCTTTAAATTCTCAACAAAGGGATTTCTACTCTTGTTCAAACATTACTTCCTAAAGCTGTCAGCTCTCAAGCCTGATGAGAGAGGAGGTAAGGTTTATGTTTTATCACATTTACAAGGTCATGTTTATCACAGCCCATGGGTGAACCTTGCTTGTGGTTGGAGCATCTACTTGTACAAAGGCTCTGTGGACTAACAACTGTCCAGGGATTTACAGTATCCTGACATGAGAATTCCCCAGAGCAAAGAGATAGCCTCACTTAAATTTTTTTCTCTTGGAGGAGGGAGGGTAGCGCTATCATGCTCAAGACCATGAGCTTAGAAGAAGCAACTACAGCTTCACCGACATCCTTGCTCCTCCAGGGTCAAGGCCAGTGTTGCAGTGAAATATAAACAAATGTATTGAATGTTGAACACACACACACCACGGGCGATTGCTCTAAGACAACGAGGGAGGCTCAGCCTCCTCTAAAAATGACGAACATCGTGTAGGATGAATTGCGCTAGGCTTATGTTATAGCCGACCTTATAACATTGCTATTTCAGATCCAGAATCATAGAAATATATGTGCTCAACCCACTACAGTGCGAAATCATTCCGTTATAACTTTCCCCAGTTCGCCTAATGTGTGCGTGAGTTTTTCCCCCTCGTGACAGCGCGATGCAGCCCAGCCTCAGTGCACTTCAATGGCATTTGGGAGCTCTGCGCTTTTCAATATCAAAATGCAAGATGATTATTGGACAAATACTGCGAAAACGCCCGCCCACGGACTCCCAGCCTCAGTGCACTTCAATGGCATTTGGGAGCTATGTGCTTTTCAATCTCAAAATGCAAGATGGTTATTGGACAAATACTGTGAAAACGCCCGCCCACGGACTCCCAGCCTCACAGTGGGAGGGACATGGCAGTTTCCGCAAGGAGACTGGTGATTGGTGAAAGCGGCCGGATATTTTCTTTGATTGACAGCTCGTTTCAAATATAGACAGGCAGCGGTGAATTTCAGTTCAGTCCCATGCGGATTCGCAAGTGCTGTGGTGTATTGTAAGAGATTAGCTTACATTTCAATTTCATTCATTACATACGATTTCTACCAGCTTTTTTAGTTTGTATATATTTTCATTGTAAATAAAGTGTAAATATAGCGTTGTCAAGTTTGCTATCTTAGTTCCAGAAATTTCGTTTATTTGAGTGACTGAACTTGAACTTGAGGGGGCTAGTCAGCTAGCAAGAAAGCTGCGCACGGATGCCAAGCATTGCTGATTTAATTTTGGCGAAGCCATTTGCCAGTCTTCCTTTCGAGGAAAAAATTTAAATTAAAGAGCAGGGTAGACCAACGCCTCAAATTGACTTGGTGAAAAAGGTAGGGAATAATACTCGTTCCTTTCAGCTCTCCTGGTACGAGAAAGTGAATTGGCTAACAGCAAGTGACCCACATCAACAACAGTAAATAGGCTACTTTAGTAATATGTCATCGATGGACCAAAAATATAGAATCTATTTAAAATGTTTATGCTGAGTATATTATATTGGAATATATATTTCTCTGGATATGAATTAAACACAGCTACAATTTGGAAAACATTTTTAAACAAAAACACAGCCGAGAACATTTCACACTACAGACCTGGATTAAAAGTGAAGGGTTATCAAAATTGTCAATAAAACATTTCTCAGTCAAAATAAGTAAAATATAGGGAAAGTGTCATTGAATGAAATGTGTGGCACCCAGCTCTATGTTTGGCTCCCCAAGGTCAGTGCTTGTGCCTATTCCAGAACACTCTGCTGTTACTGCTGAGGTTCCTGACAAAGAGCTGCTTTCAATAATGATCAATTTTTAAACAACATGCCACAATTTTAAAATATAAAATGTTAAAATATACTCCCCCCCCCAACACCACCATCATGTATATTGGACAGTAGGCTAATGGGCCAAAAGAACCTGTTATTTCACAGTTTGTGACCCTGCCAACAATCAGCCAGATCAGAGGCAAGAGTATGGGCAAAATTGATGTGTTTTTTCTTTTTTCTTTTAAAATCTGGAAATATCGTAACCGACCAGCCTCCCCTGTTTGAAAGACTACCAGCCGCCACTGACACACACACACACACACACACACACCTGTTCACTCACTGTCCACTTTATTAGTAACACCTGCACATTCATGCAGTGAATGAAGAAAAAGTGTGATCAAGAGACACTAATCATGGCATGGGCTGGTTAAAGGGCTGGTTTTGAATATTTAAGAAACTGCTGATCTCCTGGGATTTTCACACACAACAGTCTTGAGAGTTACAGTGGTGCTTGAAAGTTTGTGAACCCTTTAGAATTTTCTAGATTTCTGCATAAATATGACCTAAAACATAATCAGATTTTCATACAAGTCCTAAAAGTAGGTAAAGAGAACCCAGTTAAACAAATGAGACAAAAATATTATATTTGGTCATTTATTTATTGAGGAAAATGATCCAATGTTACATATCTGTGAGTGGCAAAAGTATGTGAACCTTTGCTTTCAGTATCTGGTGTGACCCCCTTGTGCAGCAATAACTGCAACTAAACGTTTGCGGTAACTGTTGATCAGTCCTGCACACCGGCTTGGAGGAATTTTAGCCCGTTCCTCCGTACAGAACAGCTTCAACTCTGGGATGTTGGTGGGTTTCCTCACATGAACTGCTCGCTTCAGGTCCTTCCACAACATTTCCATTGGATTAAGGTCAGGACTTTGACTTGGCCATTCCAAAACATTAACTTTATTCTTCTTTAACCATCCTTTGGTAGAACGACTTGTGTGCTTAGGGTTGTTGTCTTGCTGCATGACCCACCTTCTCTTGAGATTCAGTTCATGGACAGATGTCCTGACATTTTCCTTTAGAATTCGCTGCTATAATTCAGAATTCATTGTTCCATCAATGATGGCTAGCCATCCTGGCCCAGATGCAGCAAAACAGGCCCAAACCATGATACTACCACCACCATGTTTCACAGATGGGATAAGGTTCTTATGCTGAAATGCAGTCTTTTCCTTTCTCCAAACATAACGCTTCTCATTTAAACCAAGAAGTTCTATTTTGGTCTCATCCGTCCACAAAACATTTTTCCAATAGCCTTCTGGCTTGTCCACGTGATCTTTAGCAAACTGCAGACAAGCAACAATGTTCTTTTTGGAGAGCAGTGGCTTTCTCCTTGCAACCCTGCCATGCACACCATTGTTGTTCAGTGTTCTCCTGATGGTGGACTCATGAACATTAACATTAGCCAATGTGAAAGAGGCCTTCAGTTGCTTAGAAGTTACCCTGGGGTCCTTTCTGACCTTGCTGACTATTACACGCCTTGCTCTTGGAGTGATCTTTGTTGGTTGACCACTCCTGGGGAGGGTAACAATGGTCTTGAATTTCCTCCATTTGTACACAATCTGTCTGACTGTGGATTGGTGGAGTCCAAACTCTTTAGAGATGGTTTTGTAACCTTTTCCAGCCTGATGAGCATCAACAACCCTTTTTCTGAGGTCCTCAGAAATCTCCTTTGTTCGTTCCATGATACACTTCCACAAACATGTGTTGTGAAGATCAGACTTTGATAGATCCCTGTTCTTTAAATAAAACAGGGTGCCCACTCACACCTGATTGTCATCCCACTGATTGAAAACACCTGACTCTAATTTCACCTTCAAATTAACTGCTAATCCTAGAGGTTCACATACTTTTACCACTCACAGATATGTAATATTGCATCATTTTCCTCAATAAATAAATGACCAAGTATAATATTTTTGTCTCATTTGTTTAACTGGGTTCTCTTTATCTACTTTTAGGACTTGTGTGAAAATCTGATGATGTTTTGGGTCATATTTATGCTAGTCGGGTCATAATGTAAGGTTCTGTGACCATCCTCTGGCAACAATGTTTTGATGATTGATTTGACCTCTATGGACCCTTTAGAAAAGATTTAGCTCCCATGTCCCTCCCAAAAATCCCGGCATTTTTTGCTACAGAGCCAAATTCAAAATGGCGCCCGGCGCCATCTCTAAAAAATAACTTTTCATCTGAATGACCTAGAATCATGTATGAAGGCACTTTTTCATACAAGTCAACCCTGAGGATTCCAAATCTGACATCATTTTAATAATCAAAACTAGTTTTGATATTGAAATTCAAGATGGCCGGCATTCAGTAGAGTGAAAATAGCCAGCTAGCCAGCTGGGGGACTGCTCCCTTTGGGCCTGCCATCCCGCCCTGAACCATTCTTCGTCAGGCCCCTCACCAGAGACCAGTTTGTCATGGGAGGCCCTACCAAGAGCACGAGGCTCCAGACAATATAGCTCTTGGGTCATAGGGACGCACAAACCCCTCCACCACGGTAAGGTGACGGTTCCCGGAGAGGGTTTTTTTTTTTGTTTTTTTTTGGTTTGTTTTTTTTTAGTTTTTTTGTTTTGTTTTGTTTTTTTGTTTGTTTTTTTGTATTTTTTAATGCGGAGGTACCACCCGCTGCATTATGTGGAGAGGTAGTTATCATCACCAATAACAGCAACATACGGCAACCACAAAACACATATCAGTCTGAATCAGAGCATTCTGAGTCACTGCCTTCTGAATCATCGGATTCAGATGACTCCACCCTCTTCTGTGCAACATCCTCCTCCTCATCCTCACCTCTTTCAACTTCCTCGTCCCCTTCAACCAGCCCTGGTGCAGGTAGGTGTGTGGGGAGTGCAGGCCGAGTGTGGCGGACAGGACGACAACGACCACCCACCAACTCCCAACCATGTCCGAGTGGCGACGGGTGGTCCTTCAGTGTGGGGTGGCACACTAGATATGCCAAGTAGTTGGCATGGAGGCAGTGTTGCTGTAAGCTATCTGCATCTGGAGGGAGACGGATAAAAGACTTTCTCTTCATGGTCTTCCACTTGGAAGCACGGGCTTCAGCCATGGTGCTACTCTTCTTGTCTCCATAGATCACCTGTCTCGTGAATGCAAATAGCTCTTGTTCTACCTCCTTTTCAAGGTGAAGGCTGTCTCCACACCGGGAGAGTTGCTGCCGTGCCACAGAGCTCTTTGCCACCTTCTCATACACTGATGATTTCCCTTTGCCATAGAAACCTGAGTTGGCATCACAGCCTGTAAAACAGTGTAGCTGCACAATGCAGTGTGCCATCTCTTCTGTCAACATGCCACAACAGAGGACTGTCTCTTTATTCCTTTTGATGCAAAGCATGCCAGGGAGCTGCTGTGAGATGACCGATGGAGCGATGTATACATCAGTATCAGCTGCATCAATAACAACAGGGCCACTATAGCCTGATTGCCATAGACCAGCATAAACAGTGAAGAGGATGGTGTCAGCTTCAGACTGGTCAATGCTGTCGTCTTCCATCGGTTGCTGTGTTGACAAGTTGGTACAATGTGGGCCAACAGAGTAGACAATCTCAGCTTTCATGTTCTGTGCCAGGTCAGTGAGGTGGCTGCATATTAGTTTTTGCAACTGCCCCTTGTTGCTGACACTACATAGTAGCGTTTTGAATGCCTTGGCAGAGGGGAAGGGGTCATCCAATTTCATGTAGGTGTTTGGTACATGTACCTTCCTTTGTATCCGCAGGTCTCGCTCATCATCTTTAGTTGTATATGCTGCATCGTATGGATCGTTCACACAAATGATACGGTGAGCATCAGAGTGGCGGGCAAGGATGATGGATGACACCTTTTGGACATAGTCCAACCACTTGTATGGGCTGCCGTCTTGGGTCTGCCGATCTTCTGCTGATGGAGTTGCCATCCTCCAGATCATGCCCATGTCAATGAGAGCAACGTAGGGTTGTCTGATAACAATTGTTTGGAGGGAGAGCTTCTGGATGAGCTTGCTCTTCTGTGTCTTCCTGTATGTGCCATTATTCCAATCAACAGTTGCATAGACATGCCCAAACTTGTCAAGGCCACTCCATAACAGTGACTTTTGTTTTATGTTTTCCCATCTCTGAGTTGACCTAATGGTATCTGTGGCTTTATTACACAGAGTACCACATTGGAGAACACATGGCTGTCTATCTGTCCCTGTTGGTATATTGCTTTCTTCCATATTCAAGCAGTTGTGCATGCAGCATGAACACTGTCTTTACATTTGTCTTTACAGATCAAATATCTAGCTCCTCTCACTGTGGGCTCAAAAGAATGACTGAGGCAACAAGTAGCAGCACTAAACAAGCAGCATGTGATGATGCTATGAGAGATATGTTTCTGACCACGGTGCAGAGCTATAGTTATGCTGAAAAACAATGATTTTGTCACTTAAAAGACAAGCTTTTTGCCATAATGTCACCAAAGCCGCTAGATGAGGTTTTTAGAATTGCCAAAAAGTCGCCAAAGTAGCTAGATGAAGTTTTTAGTCGCCAGAGACGTCGCTAAAGGACATGTCAAGGCATGAAAGGTAAAGAGTTAGAATCAAGAAAACTGGGTATGATGTGCACAATATAAAATGAACAAAATAGTATGAGTGCATTATTCACTGGCCTTTTTTTGCTTTAAAACAAAAGTTATGTTTTCTAACCTATGGGTCGAGACACAAGGTGTTTTTTTTTGGGGGGGGGGGTGATAATGTAAGAAACTCAAAGTAAAAGCACCTTGGCTACTCGGTAGCGTACTGTAGGTCGCTCTTGATGTACTGTATGTACTTTCACATAAATTGGGGGGTCACGGCCTGAAAAGGTTGAGAACTATTGTACTAGATGGCAGCCATCTTGAATTACGTGATCAAAACAAAGTTGCATTATCAAAATGGTGTCAAATTTGGAATCCTCATGGCTGACTTGTGTGAAAAAGTGCCTTCATACATGATTCTAGGTCATTCAGCTCAAAAGTTCTTTTTTAGAGATGGCGCCGGGTGCCATTTTGAATTTGGCTCTGTAACAAAAAATGCCGGGATTTTTGGGAGGGACATGGGAGCTAAATCTTTTCTAAAGGGTCCATAGAGGTCAAATCAATCATCAAAACATTGTTGCCAGAGGATGGTCACAGAACCTTACATTATGACCCGACTAGCAATACAGAAAATTCTAAAGGGTTCACAAACTTTCAAGCACCACTGTACACTGAATGGTGCGGAAACTATCCTTTGAGTGGAAGATCTGCATGAACAACATATCAAACATTGAGGTGGATGAGCTACAACAACAGAAGACCACATCAGGTTCCACTCCTGTCAGCGAAGAACAGGAATCTGAGGCCATCATATGGTCACCTCAACATTTAATGTGTTGTGTGTGCAGTTCCTTCACTAACAGGAGGTTTTTTTGCTTCTTGCACCACACTGTGTAGGTAGTGCAGTGGTTAGTACTGCTGCCTTACAGCAAGAAGGTCCTGGGTTTGAACTTTGTGGCTGACGGGGGCCTTTCTGTGTGGAGTTTGAAAGTTCTCCCCATGTCTGTGTGGGTTTCCTCCCACAGTCCAAAGACATGCAGATTCAACTGATCATTGGTGGCCAATCCACTGATCATCCTTCAGTGTTGGAAGAGTTGTAATCAGGGCTGTAGCCAGCATTTTGAAATCACCGAGGTCCGTGCACACCGAAAATTTTTTGACATATTTAAATGAGAGGGTGAATTACATGTCACACAAGAGATCTATTCCTGAAATTACTTTTAATGGTGTTTGAACTGAATATCATCAGTTTTGAAAAAAAAATGTACAGTGCTCAGCGTGAATGAGTCCACCCCCTTTGAAAAGTAACATTTTAAACAATATCTCAGTGAACACAAACAATTTCCAAAATGTTGACAAGACAAAGTTTAATAGAACATCTGTTTAACTTATAACGTGAAAGTAAGCTTAATAATATAGCTTAGATTGCACATTTTTTCAGTTTTACTCAAATTAGGGTGGTGCAAAAATGAGTACACCCCACAACAAAAACTACTACATCTAGTACTTTGTATGGCCTCCATGATTTTTAATGACAGCACCAAGTCTTCTAGGCATGGAATGAACAAGTTGGTGACATTTTGCAACATCAATCTTTTTCCATTCTTCAACAACGACCTCTTTTAGTGACTGGATGCTGGATGGAGAGCGATGCTCAACTTGTCCCTTCAGAATTCCCCAAAGAAAATTTTTTTTTACACCACAAAGGTGAAGGCTACAAGAAAATCAGCAAAGCTTTACTTATCAGTCAGAATACTGTAGCACAAAAATTTCAGAAAGATGGAACGGCAACCATCTCACAGAGACGTCCAGGTCGTCCACGGAAGTTAACACTTCGACAGGAGCGTCTTCTGATGAGAAGGGTTGAAGAAAATCGGCATGCAAGTTCACTGCAGTTATCTAAAGAAGTAGAAAGCCAAACTGGGGTGACTATTGCCCGTGACACAATACGGCGTACGCTGCAGAGGAATGGCATGCATGGATGCCGTCCACGAAAGAAGCCTCTCCTAAAGCCCAGGCACAGAAAAGCCCGCCTAGAGTTTGCCAGGGCCCATGCTGACAAAGATGAAGACTACTGGGACTCTATACTCTGGAGTGATGAGACCAAGATAAATGTTTTTGGAACTGATGGCTTCAAAACTGTATGGCGTCGCAAAGGTGAGGAATACAAAGAAAAATGCCTGGTGCCTACAGTGAAACATGGTGGTGGCAGTGTCCTTATGTGGGGCTGCATGAGTGCTGCTGGTGTCGGGGAGCTGCATTTCATTGATGGCATCATGAATTCACAGATGTATTGCTCTATACTGAAAGAGAAGATGCTACCATCACTCCGTGCCCTTGGTTGTCATGCACTTTTCCAACATGACTAAACACACATCTAAGGCCACTGTTGGATTTCTGAAGAAGAACAGGGTGAAAGTGATTCAGTGGTCAAGTATGTCTCCTGATCTGAACCCAATCGAACACCTATGGGGAATTCTGAAGAGACGAGTTGAGCATCACTCTCCATCCAGCATCCAGTCACTAAAAGAGGTCGTTGTTGAAGAATGGAAAAAGATTGATGTTGCAAAATGTTGCCAACTTGTTCATTCCATGCCTAGAAGACTTGGTGCTGTCATTAAAAATCATGGAGGCCATACAAAGTACTAGATGGAGTAGTTTTTGTTGTGGGGTGTACTCATTTTTGCACCACCCTAATTTGAGTAAAACTGAAAAATGTGTAATCTAAGTTTATATTATTAACCATACTTTCACGTTATAAGTTAAACAGATGTTATATTAAACTTTGTCTTGTCAACATTTTGGAAATTGTTTGTGTTCATTGAGATATTGTTTAAAATGTTACTTTTCAAAGGGGGTGGACTCATTTACGCTGAGCACTGTATGTGGCAAGAGTAAGAATAATTTAAGCTTGTTTAATGCTTTGATCTGGCCCAAGCAATGAGGACAAAACTGCACTGCTTCGAAAATGTAAATTTAACAGCTTCATGAAAGTGCACTGATGGTTACCATGAAAAAAATGTGTCTGCTGCACTGCGTTCCTCCCCTGAGTCGCGCGCTCATTCATTTTTGTGTTCTTGGTCTCAGAGCCACGCGCACGAAACAGACACAGAAGACAGAATCAACATTTAACATAATTAACAATGCACTTTTTAAATAGACGTTTTAATGTTATTCTTTATTTTTTTTATTCAGTTGAATATTTAGCGTACAAATGTATTTTCAGCTCTTAAAAATGACAGAGGTCCGGACCTCGGTGGCCTCATACGTAGCTGGCTACGGCCATGGTTGTGATCCCAATGTTCAGGTGCCACTAGCAACATGATCATAATGTTGGGCCCAGCTGAGGCCGACCTAGAAATTCATGTGTTTTATGAGCAGTACACTGAGACTCAGCACAAAGCACATAGGTCAAAAATATTTACACTAATAAAACTCGGGGGGAAAAATACATGAGGAAAGCTGGAATCTGTTCAGAGAGACAGAACAGAAACAATTAGGCCATAAAATCTGAATATGAACATCAGATCCTGTTCGATGCTACATTCAACTCAGAAGTGAGAAGTCTGAACTTGGAACTGTGTGATTTTCAAATAAAGTGCATTTTGACAAAGTGGGAAGAGTGTACAGTGGACACCTACAAGAAAGAACATATTTTCTTAGCAACAGGCTAACCAGCTAACATTCATGATCATGATCTTATGATGCATTTATTTTCTTTAAACAGTGAACTGTTACACATTTTGCCAACTAAATTAAATACTACTATAAATTCATTTAAAGTAGTGAAGTGATGTTTTATTTATGGTGTGAGCGGTGTGTGTTAACATGCTGAAATTTGGATTGAGAAACCTTCCTGACTTTCCCAGTCACAATTCCAATTTGAGGGGAGGTCTATTTTTTTTTTTTTACTAGTCAGAGGCCGGAAATTATGCTATGAGTTATAAGCTTTAGTCAAACACATCAATGCACACACACACACACACACACACACACTGTAGAATTTCTACAACAGTGTGTGAGGTCCAGATGAAGCTCTTCATTAAACTGTCTATGATGTAAATTTCTACAGTATCAGTGCTGTGACTCAGAAACTCTGTGTGCATGTGTGTGTGCGTGTGTGTGTGTGTGCATGCGTGTGTGTGTGTGTGAGTGAGTGTGTGTGTGAGTGAGTGTGAGTGTGTGAGTGTGTGTGAGATGTCATCATTGTGTGTTTAATCTCCTCTATAGCGTTGATTTGATGTTTCATACTCGGTGTCTAAAAGTCGTTCAGTAAAAAGTTCAGAACTTCTGAGTCCGTTTGCGGTGTTAATAAATGTCATCATTTCATTCCAGTAACGAACATTAATGTTAATTCAGGATGTTTTTCTCATCAGTTGGTTGAAAGCACTGAACTGAGACAGACAGAAAACTGGGACTGGACTTGAAGGAGATGCTGTGGATTATACAAAATAAATGAAAGTTCAGGTCTTTGGTATTTCTGGAGTCATGTTGCTCAGACAGGCTTCTCAAATCTCCTGAAATTTGAAGAAGGAACAGAAACACACTGTGTCCTTTTTCTTTCAAGACTGATGAAGTGAAAAACAGAACACGTTCTGTTGGATCTCCACAGCACTGATCCAGAGTCAGTCCTCTGGGACAACCATCAAATTTTTACCCCTTATGCTTAATTTAAAAAAAAAATCTTCTTCAGTAAACACTTTGCGCCAGTCAGCATGATGGTGGTGGATCTGGAGAACCTCCCGGGAACACAGGGCAGGAACACACCTGGATGAGATGCCAGTTCTGTTCATTAAAATCTACAAAAGCAAAATTATCAATTATTCATCCTCTCTGATAGAGCTGTAATTCAATTGATCAATGTTTTTGTAATTGTGGCAGCGGGGGTGTGGTCAACCGCCAGTCTGTGACAGGAGGGCGGAGTCAGGGAAGGTAAGTGGCAGAATCACTACACCTGACGGCAATTAACCTGTGTTTGTGTGTGTCTTCCCAGTGACAGCGCCCTATTTAAGGAGGGAGAGCGAGAGCAGAGGAGCTCATCCCTGGACGAGACGCTAGTGTGTGTCTCTGTATGTGCCGAAAATATATTGTTAAACTGAAAAGTGTGGCAATAAAGCCTTTGGTTACACCTGATCTCTGTCCTGCCATCCTCTGTGCTCCACCCACACGTTTGAACCGTTACAGTGGTGCTGAAACCCAGGATCCAGAGTGGAGCACCAACCGATCAGCCCCATGGAGTCCTCCCCGTTCGCCGACCTGGTCCACGCCCTCGCCACGGCCCAGCAAAGCCAGCACCAGGCGCTCATCACCTTCCGGAAGGAACAAGAGCGGCGCTTCAAAGCCCTGGTGCTGGCCCAGCAGGAAGACCGTGAGGCGTTCCGGCACCTCCTCCCGTCGGTGGGGTCCACCAGCGCGCCGGCCGCGGGCCCGTCTCCCCTCACCGTCACCAAGATGGGCCCGCAGGATGACCCCGAGGCGTTCATCACGCTATTTGAACAGGTCGCAGAAGCCTCGGGGTGGCCGATGGAGCAGCGCGCGGCCCGCCTCCTCCCCCTCCTAACGGGAGAGGCACAGCTGGCTGTGCTACAGCTCCCCACTGACCGCCGGCTGGCCTACGCGGACCTTGGCCGGGCCGTCCTCCAGCGCGTGGGGCGCACGCCAGAGCAGCAGCACCGGCGCTTCCGCGCTCTGTGCTTGGAGGAAGTCGGACGGCCGTTCGCGTTCGGCCAGCAGCTCCGGGACTCCTGCTGGCGGTGGCTGAGGGCCGACGATCGCGACGCTGAGGGGATCATCGACCAGGTGGTGCTGGAGCAGTTCATCGCTCGCTTACCCGCAGGGACTGCGGAGTGGGTCCAGTGCCACCGCCCGGCATCGCTGGATCAGGCAGTGGAGCTGGCGGAGGATCATTTGGCGGCTGTTCTGGCGGCAGGACAGCAGACGGCATCTACTCTTCTCTCCTCTTCTCTCTCTCTCTCTCCCCCTCCTTCTGTGTCCCGTCTTCGCCCCATTCCCCCACTGCGGAGACAGGGGCCGGCACCACCTCAGCCGGCCTGCCGCACCCGCGGTGCCCTCCCGTTTCTCCCTTCTGTGTCTGTCTCCCCCCCCAAGGTGAGTGAGCCCCAGAACACCAGTGCAGAGGGAAAGCCTGGGCCGTTTTGCTGGTGCTGCAGGGAGCCGGGCCACCTTCAACAACAGTGCACGGCAATGGAAGTGGGCGCAGTGGTTCGGATCCCCGACGCACCAGAGGCTGCCCTCGATCGGGCCGGAGCGTATTGCATACCGGTGAGTATCCAAGGGGCTACATATCAGGCGTTGGTGGATTCGGGTTGTAATCAGACCTCAATTTGCCAAAGCCTGGTGCAAGATGAGGCATTGGGGGGAGCACAGGGGGTGAAGGTGTTGTGTGTGCACGGGGATGTTCACAGCTACCTTTTGGTGTCGGTCCACATTTTTTTCAGAGGGGAAAAATTTATAGTGAAGGCGGCGGTTAATCCTCGCCTTACCCACTCTTTAATTTTGGGGACTGATTGGCCAGGATTTCGGGGGTTAATGACACACTTAGTAAAGAGTGGGTCCTGCCATTTGACAGGGGGAGGTCCCGGTGTCGCTTTGGCAGGAGCAGCTGTCACAGAGCCGTCTACATCATCTCCGCGTCAGAGTGAGGAGCCCCAGGCTCCTCCTCTCTCTATTGGGGAATCCCTCACGGATTTCCCATTAGAACAATCGCGAGACGAGACTCTGCGACATGCGTTTGACCAGGTGAGAGTAATCGATGGCCAAACGCTCCAGCCGAACGCCACCCCGTCCTTCCCCTACTTTGCAATTAGGAAGGATAGGTTATACCGAGTGACGCAGGACACTCAAACTAAAGAGCGAGTCACGCAGCTTTTGATTCCGAAGAGCCGCCGGGAATTGGTATTCCAGGTGGCTCACTTTAATCCCATGGCTGGACACTTAGGGCAGGATAAGACACTAGCCCGAATAATGGCCCGATTCTATTGGCCGGGGATTGGCGGCGATGTTCGTAGGTGGTGTACGGCATGCTGCGAATGCCAGTTAGTAAATCCAGCGGCCATTCCAAAAGCGCCTTTGCGCCCTCTTCCACTGATCGAGACCCCGTTTGAGAGAATTGGGATGGATCTCGTCGGGCCATTAGATCGGTCAGCATGAGGGTACCGCTTTATATTAGTTCTGGTGGACTATGCAACGCGATACCTGGAAGCAGTGCCTCTGCGCAATATCTCAGCATGCAGTATTGCAGAGGCGGTCTTCCGCGTTATCTCCCGAGTCGGAATCCCGAAAGAGATTCTGACTGATCAAGGCACTACATTTATGTCACGGACACTGCGCGAACTGTATGGGTTATTGGGGATTAAGCCGATCCGCACCAGTGTGTATCACCCACAAACGGACGGTTTAGTGGAACGGTTCAATCACACCCTCAAAAATATCATTAAAAAATTCGTAAGTGAGGATGCACATAATTGGGATAAGTGGCTCGAGCCCTTGCTGTTCTCAGTGCAAGAGGTTCCCCAAGCCTCCATGGGGTTCTCCCCGTTCAAATTATTATATGGGCGTAAGCTGTGCGGCATCCTCGACGTGCTGCGGGAAAATTGGGAGGAGGGACCTTCACAAAGCAAGAACGAAATTCAATACGTTATGGACCTGCGCGCAAAACTCCACACGCTCACCCACCTAACTCAGGAGAATTTGCGGCAGGCCCAGGAATGGCAAGCCCGCCTGTACAACAAGGGTACGCACCTTAGGGAGTTCACCCAGGGATATAAAGTACTCGTACTGTTGCCCACTTCGAGCTCCAAATTGATCGCCAAGTGGCAAGGGCCCTTTGAGGTCACACGGCGAGTCGGGGATGTCAATTATGAGGTGAGGCGAACGGACAGGGGTGGGGCACTACAAATTTACCACCTCAACCTGCTTAAACTCTGGAATGAGGAGGTCCCCGTGGCATTGGTGTCGGTGGTTCCGGAGAAGGCGGAGCTGGGACCGGAGGTTCAAAAGAGGGCATTGGCATCACACACCTCTCCGGTCCCCTGTGGAGACCACCTCTCCCTGACCCAACTCACGGAGGTCGCTCAGTTGCAGACCAAGTTTTTGGATGTGTTCTCGCCCCTGCCCGGTCGCACCAACCTCATAGAGCACCACATAGAGATGCCCCCGGGGGTAGTAGTGCGTAGCCACCCTTACAGGTTACCCGAACACAAAAAAAAGGTGGTTCGGGAAGAACTTGAGACCATGCTCGAAATGGGCATCGTCGAGGAGTCCCACAGTGACTGGAGCAGCCCGGTGGTCTTGGTACCCAAGGCCGATGGGTTGGTCCGGTTCTGTGTGGACTATAGAAAAGTCAACACAGTGTCTAAATTCGATGTGTACCCGATGCCTCGTATTGATGAGTTGCTCGATCGACTTGGCACTGCTCGCTTTTATTCGATGCTGGATTTGACAAAGGGATATTGGCAGATCCCCTTGACTCCACTATCCCGAGAGAAAACGGCCTTTTCCACACCGGTTGTTTTACACCAATTCGTCACCCTTCCGTTTGGGCTGTTTGGGGCACCCGCTACGTTTCAGCGGCTGATGGACAAAGTCCTCCGCCCTCACGCCACTTATGCGGCCGCCTATCTGGATGATATTATCATCTATAGTAGTGACTGGCAGAGGCACCTCGAACATCTGAGGGCCATCCTTAGGTCGCTGAGACGAGCGGGGCTCACAGCCAACCCAAAGAAGTGTGCGATTGGGCGGGTGGAAGTACGGTATCTGGGCTTCCATTTGGGCAACGGGCAGGTGCATCCCCAAATTAATAAGACGGCAGTGATTGCGGCCTGCCCGAGGCCCAAGACCAAAAAGGGGGTGAGGCACTTCCTGGGGCTGGCTGGCTATTACCGTAGGTTTATACCTAATTATTCGGACGTCACCAGCCCGCTGACTGACCTCACTAAAAAGGGGGCACCAGATCCGGTCCAGTGGACGGAGCAATGCCAGCGGGCTTTTTCTGAAGTGAAGGCTGCACTGTGTGGGGGGCCACTTTTACACTCCCCTGACTTTTCTCTCCCCTTTGTGTTGCAGACCGATGCGTTGGACAGAGGGCTGGGGGCGGTTTTGTCCCAGGAGGTGGAGGGAGAGGACCGCCCCGTCCTGTACATTAGCAGGAAGCTGTCAGTGCGTGAGGGGCGCTACAGCACGATCGAAAAGGAGTGCCTGGCGATCAAGTGGGCGGTCCTCGCCCTCCGTTACTACCTGCTGGGGCGCCCTTTCACCCTCTGTTCGGACCACGCGCCCCTCCAGTGGCTCCACCGCATGAAAGATGCCAACGCGTGGATCACCCGTTGGTATCTGGCACTCCAACCCTTCAATTTCAAGGTGGTTCACAGGCCGGGGGCGCAGATGGTCGTGGCGGACTTCCTCTCCTGTCAAGGGGGGGGGGGGAGTCGGCTGCAGGCTGGACGGCCGCCCAGCCTGAGTCGGGCGGTGGGGGTATGTGGCAGCGGGGGTGTGGTCAAGCGCCGGTCTGTAACAGGAGGGCAGAGTCAGGGAAGGTAAGTGGCAGAATCACTACACCTGACGGCAATTAACCTGTGTTTGTGTGTGTCTTCCCAGTGACAGCGCCCTATT
This sequence comes from Neoarius graeffei, assembly GCF_027579695.1. Classification (NCBI taxonomy): domain Eukaryota; kingdom Metazoa; phylum Chordata; class Actinopteri; order Siluriformes; family Ariidae; genus Neoarius; species Neoarius graeffei. Next base: position 228,106 of record NC_083591.1, read on the forward strand.
TAAGGAGGGAGAGCGAGAGCAGAGAAGCTCATCCCTGGACGAGACGCTAGTGTGTGTCTCTGTATGTGCCGAAAATATATTGTTAAACTGAAAAGTGTGGCAGTAAAGCCTTTGGTTACACCTGATCTCTGTCCTGCCGTCCTCTGTGCTCCACCGACAAGTTTGAACCGTTACAGTAATCACTTATAGCTATTAATTTCTAAATTTAGTAATTGTATATTTATATTTCTGAATTAAATTAAATTTTCTTCACAGTTATAAGCTTTGTGTAATAGTCACAGTGTCACACACTCACCCAAGTTATTAGCTCGCCCGCTACGGAGTAAGCGGAGTGAGGTATTGTTTTTGGTCAGGTTTCTTTGTTTCTTTGTTTTTTTTGTTAATGATATTACGGGAAAACGGTTGGATCAATCTTCATGAAACTTTCAGGATAGATGGTCATCGGTCTCAAATAGAACCTCCAACATTTTGAGGGTCATCCGGTCAAGGTCATTAAAAAGGCCAAAATCATTTTTGTTGTATCTACTGCCTCATATAGAGGCGCGAGCCACTACGTCATCGTCCTGTAAGAGTGTAACAGTCGCGCACTGCGCATACACGTGTTCCTATTAAAATGGCTGGTGAGCGTATACAATTCGGTTCACCGTTCTAAATGAGCGGACTAGACTAAAGAAATGGCTTTCAGACATGTTTATGCTTATTCCAGAGGGAAAGTGCGTTCCACTGAGCTCTAGCGCCGGGCCATTTCCGGGAAATAAGAGTTTGGGTCGTGGCGACAGCGTGTGTGTGTCAGCCTCGGTTCGGAGGGTTCAGTTTGGAAAACTGTAAGAGGGAAGAGGAGAATAATATAAAGTACAGACACTTGGTATATTTTACTTCTGTGATTTTTAAATTGCTCATTTTTGGATTACGCTTCATTTTTGTGGCTCCTGCCTCAGAGAGTAAATATATATGCTGTATTTACTGTATGGACACGGGATCAGAAAACTATTTTATTTATAAACAGGAGCCACATGGACCAATAGGGGACCGATTTTTTATGCCTCTGCCACCTTAAGGTGCAGGAGGCATTATGTTTTCGGGTTGTCCGTCTGTCCGTGCATCCGTCCATCTGTCCGTGCGTGCGTCCGTGCGTGCGTCCGTCCCGAAACCTTGTGAACACAATATCTCAAAGGCTAATGAAAGGAATTTCACCAAACTTTCATCATTTGTGAGCTTTGGGACAAACATGAACTGATTAGATTTTGAGGTTAAAAGGTCACAGGTCAAGATTACTGTGAGGTCAAATGTCCATCCCCAAATCACAGCTTAATAAGGCGTGTAGTCTACCAGGCGGAGGCATCCCCATCGACGCCGTTGGCGTCGAGTTCTATCTAGTTTCACCATATCTTCCTTCATATTCATCATAAGTGCTACCGGGTGAGGTTTGTTTTGCTTGGCAACACTTGTTTAAGTATGAGTTTGGCTGTTGATCTTTTTGCTGGAAACGTAATGATTTCTGTAAATGAGCAAATATGAGAGGTTCTGTCCACATGATTCACACAGCTTCTAGTGGATGTCTACGTGCTCTCACACACACTTTCACCCCGCAGTGGAATTTCCACTGTAATGCCCATTCACTGCTGTCTCTATGATGGAAGAATGAACAACACGCTGGATCACATTTCACTCACTCACATTTTACTTTCCCCCACCCCCACCACAAAGCCACACACACACACACACACACACACACACACACACACACACACACACACACACACACACACACACCACTCCACATCATGACTTCATTTAAACTCTTCTGTGAGGTAGGTCCTCATGAACCACTGAGGTTCTGCAGTAGTAGGGCTCTGTGCTGAGAACTTAAGTGCACTCGATAAGGAGGGAAAAAGATTCTTCAGTACTTCAGTAGTACAGTTATGAGAAGAGTCTTTCACTAGCAGTCATAAATGACTCCTTGTATGATTGAGTTGCTTGTGTAAGTGTAATGGTTTACATCAGTGTGGTGAAGTAAATTCTGGGACCGGACACACTGAGAAGGACACACTGAGAAGGACACACTGAGAAGGACACACTTCATGTCAGTGCACTGAGATGTTCAGTGTTTAGTGGAATGAAACTGCTGGAGCAGATGTAATGTTAGTGACAGTAAGTGGAGGGTCTTACTCCAGATACTGAAAGTGTTTTCACTGCTGGCTTCCAGTCCAGTGTGTGTGTGTGTGTGTGTGTGTGTGTGTTTGTTTCCTGCTGTAATTCAATGACTCTCTCACACACACCTTACACTTCACACACTAATCAGGAACTACTGTGTGCTATCACAGAGCAACACGACACGTTATGCAACAAGCTAAAGTACACATAGGTGTGTGTGAGTGTGGTAGCAGTTCATTCAGTTCATCTTCATTATGAGACTAATCATAAGAAGCACCCACCTCACCCCAAACCACACCCCCACATACCCAAAACCACACCCCCACATACCCAAAACCACACCCCAACCCAACCCAACCCACCCCCCCACATACCTCATGCACAGGTCCTGTGACCTAAACCTGAAATGTTGAAATGTGTAATCATGGTAGCAGTTATTTTTATAAACTGCAATTCTGACAACACACACACACACACACACACACACACACACACACACACACACACACACACACAAACTAAACAACAATCATATAATTATGTTCCAGAGCCTCAAACTGCACAATGAGCTGACGTGTGTTTATTTATGCCAACGATTAAGTCTCTCTCACTTGTAAACAGTTTGTAGCTCATAAGCACTGTAAACAGAAAGTGGAGTAAAAACCTTAAATAATAAAATTTCTTTTTATGTCCTACACACTCATTACTGTACTGAAGTGTGTCAGGATCATACACTCTCTCACTCCACTTCTGTGGAGACTTTCCATGAAGTTTACTGTTGTTTAAATCTTTAAGAAGTTTAAAGGGTTTGCTATAATCACTCACTATAATCTCACACACTCTATAATCACACACACTCACTGTAATCATACACTCATTATAATCACTCTAGTTATAAGTACAGAATCAACATAATCACAAACTTATCACAATCACTATAAATTAGACACACTATAATCACACACTCATTAAAATAATCATACACTCAGAACAATCCCACATGATAATTTCAGACATGCTATAATTACACACTCACTATGATCCCTCTAGTTTTAAACACGCATTCAGTGTTGTAGATTCTTGTTATAATCACACATGCCTTTTCATAACATAATTACTACAATCACACACTCATTATAATCACACACACTCGTTATATAATCACACACTGAGGTCAGTAAATCATCTTTAAACTTTAGGACTGTGTTTCTGTTTTGTTGCTGTCTCTGTTCTTACTATATCATTCAGTAAATAAAAGTAAACCCTGGCAGTTCATGGTAAACATCTGCGACAGCTGTGTGATGCTCTCAGAGGGATGAAGAGTGAAAATAAGTTTCTAGAAGACAAAGTCCTAAAATCTATTTTCCACCAAGCAAATCCAATTACTGGGCAGCATGGTGGTGTAGTGGTTATCACTGTCGCCTCACAGCAAGAAGGTCCGGGTTCGAGCCCCATGGCCGGCGAGGGCCTTTCTGTGTGGAGTTTGCATGTTCTCCCCGTGTCCACGTGGGTTTCCTCCGGGTGCTCCGGTTTCCCCCACAGTCCAAAGACATGCAGGTTAGGTTAACTGGTGACTCTAAATTGAGCGTAGGTGTGAATGTGAGTGTGAATGGTTGTCTGTGTCTATGTGTCAGCCCTGTGATGACCTGGCGACTTGTCCAGGGTGAACCCCGCCTTTCACCCATAGTCAGCTGGGATAGGCTCCAGCTTGCCTGCGACCCTGTAGAACAGGATAAAGCGGCTACAGATAATGAGATGAGATGAAATCCAATTACTCTCCTGGAATATATTATTTCTGGCTTGGACTCAACAATAATCAGGTTCTGATGCAAAATCTCAGGATTTGGGTGGACCTGTGTGTGTGTGTGTGTATGTGTGTGTGCTTAGCTGTTGCATAAGAACTGGGTTGAACTTGCATGGCTCACTGATATTCATTTATATGTTACGTACAATAACCTACAGTACTTTCATACCCACAGGAGCTGTGAATAGTCTCTCTCTCTCTCTCACACACACACACACCATAACACTCGAGTCCGCCCAGGTCCTACACTGGCAGAAGGATTTAATGTTACATCAGAAAATGCCAAAATTCTGGCTGAACAAACTGTCGTGGAAAACAAATGACCTCACAATCTTCCTGAAACTCATCCCTCCTGTTCTCCATCAGACTGAAGTGTTAATGTTATTCTCTATAAAATGGGTATGCAAATAAACAAGACTTCACAATGTGTTAATTACTATATTTAACAAAAATAGGAAGCTGTGGCTGAAGGTGGAAAGTGAGAAGATCTAATAGATCCATGCAATCAGTACAGATCATGTGGATGAATAAGAACAGGAAGCATTGACCATGTAAGGAAAGTTAACATTACAAAGAGACAGTAGGTGGAGACAAAATTCAAGTTCATGCTGCCCTGGGTTTAAAATATCTAAAGAGGTTTTATCTTGTAAGTCAGATAAAGTGTGTGGATTTGTGTGAAGGAGGATTTCACTGGCGTTCTGTTGCTGATGTTGCTGTTTGTGATCCAGCTGAAGCCCAGACACTGAGTTGGCATGTTGTGTTTTGTTTTTGTTTGTTTTTTTTTTATAACAGACTGTTACATGGCACAGTGATGATGGTAGATGCCATGTAAATGATGCTGAAGCACTTTTGAATGGATTCTGAGTGTGAGGAGTGGAGAAGAGCTGTGACTCAGCATGTTAGTTTAATTTATAAAGGACAGAATGAAGAACAGAAACAGATGTGGGTTCAGGTTTTGTTTCTTTCTGTAGCATTTAAGTGCATACTGTGGCTAAAATCATCATGTCTTCAGGCTCCAAGAAGTTATAGAAAAAACTCAGAACATCCAGTTTGTTCTGTAAGCGCTGTGTGTTTATTTTTTGTAGCTGTGTCAATGAAAAATGTTGACTGTGGTTTGGCATCTACTATGAAGTATAAAGTCTTCTTCTTTTGTCTGCTCCCAATTAGGGGTCGCCACAGCGGATCTTTCATCTCCATTGCTCCCTGTCTTCAGCATCCTTCTCTACCACACCTGCCACTTTCATGTCCTCTCTCACCACATCCATGTATCTCCTCTTTGGCCTTCCTCATTTTCGTTTGCCTGGCAGCTCCATCCTCAACATTCTCCTTCCCACATGCTCTGCATCTCTTCTCAGGATGTGCCCAGACCATCTCAGTCTCATCTCTCTTAGCTTCATTCCCAAGCTCTCCACATGTGCTGTCCCTCTGATGTGCTCGTTCCTTATCCTGTCCAACCTCGTCACTCCCATCGCAAACCTTAACATCCTCAACTCTGCCACCTCCAACTTTGCCTCCTGTCTCTTCGTTAAGGGTACGGTCTCCAATCCATACGTCACAGCTGGTCTCACTACTGTCTAATACATCTTACCTTTCACTTTTGCTGGGACTTTCCTATCACAAATGACTCCCGAAATCCTTCTCCAACTGCTCCACCCTGCCTGCACTCTCTTTCTCACCTCACTATCGCAGCCCCCATTTTCCTGCACAGTTGACCCCAGGTACTTGAATTCACCAACTTTCTTTACGTCTACTCCTTGTATCTTCACTACACTCTCATCCCCATTCTCATTGATGCACATGTATTCTGTTTTGCTACTGCTCACCTTCATTCCTCTTCATTCCAATGCATACCTCCATCTCTCCAAACCCAACTCTTTTCAATCCACATGTTAGATTTGACACAGTTTTACACTGGATGCCCTTCCTGATGCAACCCTTTCCAATTTATCTGGTCTTGGGACCGGCACCAAGAGTACGCTCATGCACCCCCAGTGGCTGGATTAATATGAAGTATAAAGAACCAAAAAACAATAATATAGACATTTTTAGTCACTGCCTAAAAGTGGATTTCCCGATGAGTTTATGAGCAAAATATTTGTGAGGACACAAAATCAACCTGAATAGAATAATATAATATACTGTATAGAATACAATATTATAGCATATGAACCATCGAATTGTGTAATGTAATTTATTTCACCTCAGTAAATTGCTGGATTGTCTTGTGACAGTGAAACCAATAATGAGATGTACAGTGGGGCAAAAAAGTATTTAGTCAGCCACCAATTGTGCAAGTTCTCCCACTTAAAAAGATGAGAGAGGCCTGTAATTTTCATCATAGGTACACTTCAACTATGAGAGACAGAATGGGGGGGAAAGAATCCAGGAAATCACATTGTAGGATTTTTAATGAATTAATTGGTAAATTCCTCGGTAAAATAAGTATTTGGTCACCTACAAACAAGCAAGATTTCTGGCTCTCACAGACCTGTAACTTCTTCTTTAAGAGGCTCCTCTGTCCTCCACTCGTTACCTGTATTAATGGCACCTGTTTGAACTCGTTATCAGTATAAAAGACACCTGTCCACAACCTCAAACAGTCACACTCCAAACTCCACTATGGCCAAGACCAAAGAGCTGTCAAAGGACACCTCGTAGACCTGCACCAGGCTGGGGAGACTGAATCTGCAATAGGTAAGCAGCTTGGTGTGAAGAAATCAACTGTGGGAGCAATTATTAGAAAATGGAAGACATACAAGACCACTGATAATCTCCCTCGATCTGGGGCTCCACGCAAGATCTCACCCCGTGGGGTCAAAATGATCACAAGAACAGTGAGAAAAAAATCCCAGAACCACACGGGGGACCTAGTGAATGACCTGCAGAGAGCTGGGACCAAAGCAACAAAGGCTACCATCAGTAACACACTACACCGCCAGGGACTCAAATCCTGCAGTGCCAGACGTGTCCCCCTGCTTAAGCCAGTACATGTCCAGGCCCGTCTGAAGTTTGCTAGAGAGCATTTGGATGATCCAGAAGAGGATTGGGAGAATGTCATATGGTCAGATGAAACCAAAATAGAACTTTTTGGTAAAAACTCAACTTGTCGTGTTTGGAGGAGAAAGAATGCTGAGTTGCATCCAAAGAACACCATACCTACTGTGAAGCATGGGGGTGGAAACATCATGCTTTGGGGCTGTTTTTCTGCAAAGGGACCAGGACGACTGATCCGTGTAAAGGAAAGAATGAATGGGGCCATGTATCGTGAGATTTTGAGTGAAAACCTCCTTCCATCAGCAAGGGCACTGAAGATGAAACGTGGCTGGGTCTTTCAGCATGACAATGATCCCAAACACACCGCCCGGGCAATGAAGGAGTGGCTTCGTAAGAAGCATTTCAAGGTCCTGGAGTGGCCTAGCCAGTCTCCAGATCTCAACCCCATAGAAAATCTTTGGAGGGAGTTGAAAGTCCGTGTTGCCCAGCGACAGCCCCAAAACATCACTGCTCTAGAGGAGATCTGCATGGAGGAATGGGCCAAAATACCAGCAACAGTGTGTGAAAACCTTGTGAAGACTTACAGAAAACGTTTGACCTCTGTCATTGCCAACAAAGGGTATATAACAAAGTATTGAGATGAACTTTTGTTATTGACCAAATACTTATTTTCCACCATAATTTGCAAATCAATTCTTTAAAAATCAGACAATGTGATTTTCTGGATTTTTTTTCTCATTTTGTCTCTCATAGTTGAAGTGTACCTATGATGAAAATTACAGGCCTCTCTCATCTTTTTAAGTGGGAGAACTTGCACAATTGGTGGCTGACTAAATACTTTTTTGCCCCATTGTATGTAAGTAAGTAAGTAAATAAATAAATAAATATGCAGTGAGTGCAATTCTCTCACTGTGCACTTTAATAACACAGGTTTTTTTTTTTTACCTTTTTCATTTCCTACATGTAAGACGTTTCCATCGGCAACGCTTCTCAAAAACCCTCATAACCTACACACATATTACTTATAATCCCCCTGTCTGCTCCACAACTAATTACTCTGACTAAACATGACTCCTTGTGACCTTTGACCTCCTGAACTGAGCACTGGTGGGTGGCGTTGTGTGGTCAGAGTGAGATCTTACACACACGCGCACACACACACACAGACATATCACCTTGTTTTATCCAAAATATTTAATGTGTTTTTCACTCTAAAGGTCTTTTATTCATGTTTTGCCTGTTTAAAAAACTAGCACTCTGATATAACGATCACACACGCACCTTAAAACAGACCACTCGAAAATTAGAACATAAACTGTGTCAAACAAAACTAGTAGTATTCTGATTAGCATGGAAGGAGAGCATCCTGGAGTATAGAAAAACTTTTGGTGCTGCTAGATCAACATATTTCTCCACCCTAATAGAAGAGAACAAAAATAATTATTGATGCTTATTTAATACTGTTGCAAAATTAACTAGGAACAAGACCACCATGTCAGGAATGCAGGCAACAGATGGATGTAAAAGCAGCAGAGACTTTATTACGGCAAAGCTGGCAAACAAATCCAAATTGGTGATCAAAGGCAGAGTCAACAAACAGGCAATGGTTAGGTGAGGCACAGACAGAATACCAAGGGCAGAGACTATGAGCAATAATCAAAGTACAAACTAGATCAATAACCAAATAATCAGCATGGAATAACAAGGCTTGGTAAAGTCAGGTACAGGAACACTGAGCGTTTACTTCACAATGAATGTTTGATTTGAGAGTCCTTAAATACACAGTGGTAATGGGGTTACGATTGTGAACAGGTGTGTGCAATAATCAGTACTCTGGAGACTGAGAGCGGTGAGGTGCAAGTTAGTTAGTGTAGTCTGCAGCAGCCATATTTGGAGGCTGCTGCAAACTGTGGGAGGTGGAGTCTTGAGTATGAACAGGTGCAGGCATGACAGAAAACACCCCTCCCCCTCCCCCTAAAGGAGTTCACTCTGGGAGTGATACTTTTCCTTAGGTGGCCCTGGGGATGAGGGCCTGGTTTATCAGGGTGTTTAGCATGATAGTCGTGACAGAGAAGTGGACCTAAGATGTCTGTAGCCGGGACCCACCTGCATTTCTCAGGGCCATAGCCTTCCCATTCCACCAAGTATTTCAGGTTGCCTCCTCTGCAGCGAGAGTTGAGGATACTGTGAACAATGTATGCGGGTTGTCTGTCCAGGGTGGGAGGTGCAGGGGGTGAAGTGGAGGGGAGATTGGTGGCTAAGGGACCAAGGATGTCAGGTTTCAGGCAAGATACATGAAATGTCAGTGAGTGGCAGCTGTGTTGGTGTAGGTCGACTTTGTAACTAATGTCATTAATGCGTTGAAGAATTTTGAAGGGACCAATGTATTTAGCACTGAGTTTCCTGCACGCTTGCAGGTTTCTGATCTCCTTGGTAGACAGCCACACTCTGTCACCTAGGTTGTATTAGCGGGTTTCTCCTCTATGACAGTCGGTGAAGTGGTTGTATCTTTGAGTTACTTGCTCCAAGCACTGGTGGATGCTCTTCCACACCTGTTTGCTGTGCTTGACCCATGTATTAACTGCAGGCACATTGGTGGGAGAGTCATCCCAAGGATAGAGGGGAGGTTGGTAGCTGAGTACACACTGGAAGGGTGTGAGTTGAATTGCAGAGTGACATCAAGAGTTTTGTGCGTACTTGGCCCATGGCAGGAACTGCACCCATCCCTCTGATTCTTGGTACAGTACCCCTGAAGGAAGCCTCCAAGCTCCTGGGTGGCCGTTTCTACTTGGCCATTGGACTGTGGGCAGTACCCAGAGGTTAAGCTGACTGAAACCCCCAATTTGTCCATAAACCTAGCCCAGATGCATGATGTGAACTGTAGGCCCCAATTGCTGATTATATCTTTGGGAATGCTGAAGTATCGAAACACATAGGTGAAGATGAGTTCTGCTTTTTCTAGTGCTGTGGGGAGAATGGTTAGAGGGATGAGTCTCAATGATTTTGAGAAGCAGTGGATGATGACCATGATCACTGTATTGTTCTGGGACTTGGGAAGATCTGCGATGAAGTCAATGGAAATGTGGGACCAGGGACGTTGGGGTGTGGATAATGGCATGAATTTGCTGACTGGAAGTGCCCAGGGTACTTTAGCCTGTGCACACATGGAACATGAGGAGATTAATTGATTTATGTTGATAAGCATGTTCATCAACCAGTACTTGGTTTTGAGCAGCTGGTAATTATATTGGCTGCCTGGGTGCTCAGTTATGGGAGTAGTGTGTGCCCAATCAGCTGGCCTTGGAGGCATAGAGAGACTTAGGTAAGCTTGGTGGGGCAGCTGTCAGGAGTGTGATATAGCAAGTTCTTGGCAAGTTCTTTGTCTACGTCCCAGGTAAGGGCTTTGATAAAGCAGGCTAGAGGGATAATGGGTCCTGCATCCTGGGCTGGAATTGACTAGGGGTAGAGACGAGACAGAGAATCAGTGTTGATATTTTTGGAACCTGGTCTGTAGGCTATGGTAAGCTGAAAGCAGGTGAAGAACAGGGCCCAGTGAGCTTGACAGGGGTTCAATCTTTTGGCAGTCTTCCAGGTTTTTGTGGTCAGTGTAAATGGTGAAAGGATAAGTTTCTCCCTTCAGCCAGGGTCACCACTCCTTCAGTGCCAACTTCACGACCAATAGCTCCTGGTTGCCTATGTCATCATTCCATTCCATGGAGGTACATTTTTTGAAAATAACACCACAGGGTGTAACTTGGGCTTCTCACTTAAATGTTGTGAGTGCAAACACACTCAAGGCAGCCAGAGAAAGCACTACAAAGACAACCTTGAGTGCTCTCTAATGCTTTGGAAGATCAACCACCAAATGTGGGAAACATAGTATGCACAGGTGTCGCATTTGAGGTTGACTGCAGAGAAGCGTCACATGCAAAGAGGCTTGCTCACCATGAGCGGCAATTCCAGCAGCCTCAACCAGACAGCTCTTTTGTGTGTGGTGTTTGTGGTCATGTGTGCCATGCTAAGATATGGCTGATCAGTCACAGATGCTCCCACAGACACTAAAATAGCTTACATGTTGGAATCATCATCATCATCATACACAGTTGACAACTTCAAACAAACAAAACAAACAAACACTTAGAAGACTAAACAAACAGTTTAGTGCCGATTGTTTAAGACAACAATCCCCATGATAACTTAGGACTGCAGTTGTCATGAACAGTTTTACACTCAAGTCTCCATCAATTAACAGCTGATAACATCAACAAAACAGACTTCCTGTTCAACTATAGAGGGTTCCCATATGACGTCACCGCGCCGCGAGATTTCGGTAGTCACCATATTGGAAGACCAAGTACACATCTATGCAAGTACATACATACATAAAACAAACTACACCTGAAATGTAGCCAGGGCCGGTTCTGCCCTAATCTGGACCCGGGTGCAACATCGCGCAACCCCCCCCCCAAAAAAAAAACCCCACACCAGTCTAAATCAGGACAACCAGTGTTCGAACTACGGGGGTACTCAGGGGATCCGAGATCCCCTGAAACAGACATGAGATCCCTTGAAAACATGATTTGGGAAATGTTGGGGGGTCTCTAAAATATTGGCAAAATGATGTTTATTGACATAGCAATCATGTGTAACGGGAAGCATTTGCATATCCGAAGTGTTGTGTTTACATCAAAGATAAAATAAACCGATATGACAATGACTGCTGCTGCCAGGTTGGTTGTTGAGTAGCCTGACTGTTTTTTTGGTTCTTGCGTGTGGTATCATTGTTGACGCGAGGTTGTTTTTTGAACATGCCAATGCGGACACGATTTCCCCTGATGAGTTATGACTTCAGATGCGATGCGTGTGTGGAGTCCGCGTGATATGTGCGCAAGATAGGCTTCTCGTGTTTGGAGATCCGCTCTCCGAGACAAGCGCAAGCACCCCCCCAGGGAAAAAAAGGGACCCCCCGAAAATATCGGCATAGTTCGAACACTGAGGATAACCATCACATAACTATAAACATTTTATATCAACTATTTTAACTAAATGGGCTATAATAAATAAGCCTGCAGGCAGCCACGGCGGGCTGCCTCAGAAAAGTAACCATTTGTCCTACCTTAACTCGTTTTGCTTTTTCTGCCTCCTTTTTTGTATTTTCGACCCTGCGTTTATTTTCTTTCCTTTTCTGAAAGCCCGATTAGTGTCCAGACATTTTGTTCTGCTACCAACGAACTAACTCGTCAGGTCTTGTCTCTTGAGTCCGCGATGAAGGGCAACAATTGATACATTTTTACAAACAACCAATAAACAGCCAATAGGGAGGTTGCAACATTCAGGCTCTCCTTTGCTCACAGACACTCAGTAATGCACTTATTCTCTGTCTCCTGGCAGAAAGCTCCTTGGTTTGCTTGTGTCTCAATCACAGCTGGTATTCTGTAGAAAGACTTCTTTTCACCTTTCCCATCAGCTTTGTTGGAACACCCTAACACAGCACAAAAGTTTACCATTGTAGGTTTATCATGAATCAAGTGCCTCGTGGGTTTAAATTCCGCGCGCTGCCGTTATTTCCCCCTAATCACGAGTTTGTTGGTCTTCCAATATGGCGCAGAGCTTGTTTACTTCCGGTTTCTGGTGACGTCAGTGGGAAGGGTCTATAATGAATTTCCTGGTGACACAGTTGTACTTTGTGACTCTATAGGACACATAGAAGCAAGTTATTTATAATCATACTATCTGTTATCACCCAGATGAGGATGGGTTCACTTTAGAGTATGGTTCCTCTTGAGGTTTCTTCCTCATGTCGTCTGAGGGAGTTTTTCCATCACCACTGTCACCTCAGGGTTGATCATGAGAGATAAATTTATTAATTTGTACATTTAACCTTGTTCAAGGGTACTTCAGCCATTCCTGCTGGTCCAGGGAATCAAACCAGCAACCTTTTGTTCTCAAAGCTACTTCTCTAAACTTTAGGCCATGGCTTCCCTGTGTCGGGAATGTAATATAATTATTAATACTAATTTATTCATGAGTTATTGATAATATGAGTACTGGTCTATAGTGAGACAGCGAGACAGTTCTGATATTCATGTGTTGTGTCTCTGTTCTTAGGACTGCAGATATGAAGGTTCGTGTGTGTGTGTGTGTTAAATACACTTCAGTTTCATGACAGTCACTATACACACACACACATACACATGCACACACACACACTTGTTGTCAAAGACAAGACTAAACAAGCATAAATATATGACCTGATGTTCTCTTCATGCTGCTTTCTAATGAGTACAATGTGACACACAGGATATGTGTGTGTGTGTGTGTGTGTGTGTGTGTGTGTGTGTGTGTCCTTTAACAAGGCCATCAGAGACAGATTAGTGTTTTACTGTTGGGTCAAACATTTGAAAATTATTCACTTCCCCTGCAGCAACAAGGCTAATGTAGCTAACAGCAAATGGAAGTGTATGGCCTCCAGTTTCGCATGGAGTAGTAAATGTGGTGTGTGTGTGTTTTTCATGTTAAATTTGAACATGGATAAGCTACACCAAAGAGAAAAACCTTCACACTTTCAGATATAGGGAGAAGTCAAGTCAAGTTTATTTGTATAGCGCTTTTAACAATAAACATTGTCGCAAAGCAGCTTTACAGAATTTGAATGACTTACAGTGTATATTCTGGACCAATTTCGTGTTTTTTATATGAAAGTATGTCCCTTTACACACTCATCCAGAAGGGTAATTTTGCACAAGGCCATCTGTCTACAGCAGAAAAAAAAATAAAATAACAAAACACCTCTGGAAAAATCCCAAGGGAGTCTGGAGCCAGATTCATGATGTTATCTGCGAAGTGCGAGCAGGCTGCGTGAGCTTTGCAAGGTTTCAGTGCACAGCCTGTGTAGACCAAGCGCTCTCATTTCTCTCTCATTGTCTGGTCTTTTGGAAAACGATGAGTACTAATCCCATCAAGATTGGTGTTGCTACACCCTCCTATGATACATCTGTTAACCATTTTAATAATTATGTGATAATGTTGAAGAAATTTGCAGAAAACCACCAGGTTGTTTTCTCATAAACAAACCAGCGCTGACGTAGGATTCAGAGGGAGGCGTCCCGCAGATGATGTCATGAAAATCAATGTTTGCCGGGAAATTCAAATGCCAAGTTTTTTCAGAGGCGGACCAATTTTCCCCAAATGGCTTGATTTCAACTGAATTTTTTCTGGTATTGCGCAAGATAAAAAAATTGCAGAGAATGCAGAATGTTACAGATATTTGACCAAAGTTTAATATAAAATAGGAGAATTACATTGATCTTGCTCCTGAATTTACCTATGATATACACTTTAAAGCATGAACTTGTCAAGGACCAGACAGGAGATCAAATGCACTCGAACCACAGTTTATTAATAACAGGGGAAAAGGGAGTTGGGAGAATGTGTGTGTGTGAGAAGTTCAGTGGCAGGAGGACTGAGAGGCTGGTGGGAGTGTGGTGGTGACGTCTGAGATCTCCCATCCAAGTACTGACCAGGCCCGACCCTGCTTAGCTTCTGAGATCAGACAGGATCAGGCGTAGTCAGAGAGGTGTGGCTGAAGGCTGACAGCTCTTGGGTTTCAGGCAGTCTCCCAGCAAGCAGTCCCTCAGCAGGCAGGAGATAGAGAGCAGGCTGGAACACAGAGTCACAAATCAGGTAGCAAGATAGGGGACAGAAATGCAGGGTCAGGCTACCAGGGCAGAAGAGTAGGGCTCCAGGCAGGGCTGCTCACACCAGGCAGATGGAGAGGCAGGTGAGCAGCAGGGCTGGGCGAGCTGGAGATCAGACGAAGGTACAGGAGAGGCAGGCAAGAGGCAGAGTCGACAGGACAGAAGGCAGATCAGGTTACCGGGGCTGGAGAGCAGACAGAGTCAGACGGAACAGAATATCTTCAGGAGTCAGAGTAGTAGGAACACAGAGCAGGTTATCATGCTGAGAGTTGCAGACGATCTGACACAGAAGCTTGGGAGGACTGCAGTATAAATACACACGGGGGAAAGCAGGTGATCGGCAACAGCCAATGACAGTCACTGAAAGTTAATAAGAGGAAGTGAGTGCGGGCATGGCCAGTAATGCTGAGTGGAGATGTTACCTGAAGAGAGAAGCCCACAGGTAGGACCCTGACAGAACCCCCCCTCAAGGGACGGCTCCAGAAGTCCCTAGCCACAGATCCACAAAGACGGGCGGGAGGAGGGGGAATACCGGTGGAGGGTCAGAACTCCTCTGACCGGTCAGTGTCCAAGGCCTCAGGATCTGGTTCAGAATCAGACTCAGGGACAGTAGCGGTTGGCGCATCGTCATTCCGACAAGGGCCCTTTGGTCGACCCCTCCAGTTGGCCGGCTGGTCTGGATGCAGGTGATGAAAGGTGCTGATGAGGGTACGGTCTACGATTCTCCCAGCAGGGACCCACATCCTCTCCTCAGGACCATAGCCCTCCCAATCCACCAGGTATTGGAGGCCCCTGCCCCTGCGCCGTGACTTCAGCAGTCGCCGGACGGAGTAGACCGGGCCACCATCGATGAGATGAGGAGGAGGAGGAGGAGGAGGAGAAGGTGCAGCTGGGACCAGCAGGCTCTCGTGCACTGGCTTAATCTTAGAGACGTGGAAGGTGGGGTGCACTCTCATTGACTTGGGCAGTCGGAGCTGGACAGCAGACTGGCTGATTATCCTCTGGATCGGGAATGGTCCAATGAACCGAGGTGCCAGCTTACGAGACTCCACCTGGAGGGGCAGGCCCTTGGCTGATAACCACACCTTCTGGCCCACCTGGTAGGTGGGCGCAGGCGTCCTCTACCGGTTGGCTCCAGTAGAGTAGCTGGTGACTGACTTGAGGAGTGCAGCGTGGGCTTGAGACCAGGTGCGGTGGCATCGGCATGCATAGGTGAGGGCAGCCGGGCAGGTGACCTCTCCCTCCTGGCTGGGGAACAGGGGTGGTTGGTAGCCATACACGCAGTGGAATGGGGACAGCCCAGTGGCTGAGCTGGTGAGGGAGTTGTGAGAGTATTCCACCCACAGCAGGTGCTCGCACCAGGCCCTAGGGTTGCGTGACGCCATGCACCAAAGTGCCTTCTCCAACTCCTGGTTAGTCTGCTCTGACTGGCCGTTGGACTGGGGTCGGAATCCGGAGGTGAGGCTGGCGGTGGCCCAGAGTAGGTGACAGAACTCCTTCCAGAAAGAGGAGGTGAAT
This sequence comes from Neoarius graeffei, assembly GCF_027579695.1. Lineage (NCBI taxonomy): Eukaryota > Metazoa > Chordata > Actinopteri > Siluriformes > Ariidae > Neoarius > Neoarius graeffei. Next base: position 244,273 of record NC_083591.1, read on the forward strand.
TGCGGCCCCCGGTCCGAAACGATGTCCTTGGGCAGCCCATGGATGCGGAAGACATGCTGCAGGATGATCTGGGCGGTCTCTTTGGCCGATGGTAGTTTTGGGAGGGGAACAAAGTGTGCCATCTTGCTAAAGTGGTCCACGATGGTGAGTATGACCATCATCCCGTTAGAAGGGGGCAGACCCGTAACAAAATCCAGGGAAATGTGAGACCAGGGTCGCATAGGCACAGGCAGAGGCTGGAGCAAACCGGTAGGAGGCCGGCTGGAGGACTTATTTTGATTACAGGTAGGGCAGGCTCGGACGAAGTCTCACACATCCCTGCTCATAGTAGGCCACCAGAATCGTTGGGCGAGCAGGTGGTAGATGCGATTGGAACCAGGGTGGCAGGCTAGACGGGAGTCGTGTCCCCATTGTATAACCTGGGATCACAGGTCTTCAGGAACAAAGAGGCGACTTGCAGGGCATGCACTGGGGCTGGGTTGGTCATGGAGGGCTTCCCGCACTCATTCTTCGATGTCCCAGGTCAGAGCAGCAACGATACAGGGGTCAGGTAGGATGGGAGCCGGATCCTTGGAGGGGGCATCATCCTTCTGGAACTGGCGGGAGAGTGCATCAGGCTTGGTGTTGCGAGAGCCGGGCCGGTACGAAAGGGTGAAATTGAATCTGGTGAAAAAGAGAGCCCAGCGGGCCTGTCTGGGGTTGAGTTGTTTGGCGGTGCGGATGTATTCCAGATTCTTATGGTCAGTCCAGACCAGGAATGTGACTACGCACCCCTCCAGCCAGTGACACTATTCCTCCAGGGCGAGCTTGACCGCCAGCAGTTCCTGGTTGCCTATGTCGTAATTGCGTTCGGCCAGCGATAGCCGGCAGGAGAAGAACGCACAGGGGTGGAGTTTGTTGTCATCCACTGACCTCTGTGAGAGCACTGCCCCAACTCCCACATCCGAGGTGTCCACCTCTACAATGAATTGCCGCTCCGCATCTGGCATCCGGAGGACGGGAGCAGTGGTGAACCAAGCCTTGAGGGTGGCAAAGGCTTCATTGGCAGCCGGGGTCCAGGTGAAGGGCTGTTTGATGCTGGTCAAGGCGGTGAGGGGTGATGCAATGGTGCTGTAATTACAAATGAATTTCCTGTAGAAATTTGCGAAGCCCAGGAACTGCTGAAGCTTCTTCCTACTCTCTGGTACTGGCCATGAAGTCACTGCTGAGACTTTGGCAGGGTCCATCTGGATGCTCCCCTCTGCCACGATGTACCCCAGGAACCCCACAGACTTGGCATGAAACTCACACTTCTCTGCCTTGACGAAGAGGGAGTTTTCAAGGAGATGACGGAGCACTTGCTGGACATGCTGGGTGTGTTCGGACAGGGTTTGGGAGAAGATCAGGATGTAGTTGAGGAAAACGAACACGAACTTGTTCAACATATCTCGCAGGACATCATTCACCAGAGCCTGGAATACCGCTGGCGCGTTGGTAAGGCCAAACGGCATCACCGGGTATTCATAATGACCGGTGGGGGTGTTGAACGCGGTCTTCCACTCATCTCCCTCCCTTATCTGAACCAGGTGGTAGGCATTCTGGAGATCGAGTTTGGTGAAGACCGTGGCTCCCTGGAGCAGCTCGAAGGTGGAGGTGAGCAGTGGGAGAGGGTATTGGTTCTTGACGGTGATGTCGTTGAGACCCCTGTAATTGATGCAGGGGTGCAGGGATCCATCCTTCTTTCCCACAAAGAAGAACCCAGCGTCGACAGGAGAGGAGGATGGACAGATGAGGCCAGCAGCCAGAGAGTCACTGATGTAGTCCTCCATCGCCTTCCTTTCCGGGGCAGACAGAGAGTAGAGACGGCCCTTGGGTGGTGCAGTGCCTGGGAGGAGATCAATGGCGCAGTCGTAGGGCCGGTGAGGAGGCAAGGAAGTGGCCTTGGCTTTGCTGAATACCTCCCGAAGGCTGTGATAACACGCTGGGATATTAGTGAGGTCGGGGGCAGAGCTGGCAGGTGGAGTATGGGGGTTTAGAGTGGTGGCTCGTAAGCAGGTCCGGTGGCAGTCCTTGCCCCATTCTCTTATCGCTCCAGTGGCCTAGTCGAGGTGAGGACTGTGCTGGCAGAGCCATGGATAGCCCAGGATGAGAGATTGGCCGGGGGAACGGAGCAGGTGAAACTGGATGGTTTCGTGGTGGTTGCCTGACAGAGTCATCGGAACAGGGGCAGTGAGGCGGGTGACGGTGCCAAGGAGATGGCCATCCAGCGCCCTGGCTGGAACGGGAGAGGATAAGTGATGGCTTTGCAGACCCAACTGGCGCGCAAGCTCAGTGTCTATGATGTTAGCCTTGGCGCCAGAGTCAACCAGGGAGGGGTGGAATCCAACAGACGAAGACAAACTTGGAGTATAGGTTTCTGGCTGGTGGAGGAATGGATGGTCATTGAGCTCAGCCGGGCCCCTCCTATGTCTGGTGAGCTCGGGCTTTTACTGGGCAAGAGGCAGCACGGTGACCGTCACCCCCACAGTACAGGCACAGATTGGAGGTGATCCGACGCTGGCGCTCTGCCGGGCTGCGGGAAGCACGGCCGATCTCCATGAGCTCTGACTGGTCCAGAAGGCTCGGTGGAGAAGCAGCAGGAGATGTGGAAGGGGCTGGGTTACTCCGTGCACTGGTGACTGACTGAGTCTGGCGGGCCCTCTCTCATCGGCGGGTCTGGACCCGGCGGTCAATGCGGACGGCCAGGGCAATGGCCTCATCAAGTGTAGATGGTTATTCGTACGAGACCAGTTCGTCCTTCATGTAGTCGGCCAGGCTGTGCAGAAAGGCGTCCACCAGCGCCTGCATGTTCCACTTGCTGCGCCGGGCCAAGGTCCGGAAATCGATCGAGTAGTCAGCCACTGTTCGTCTGCCTTGGCGAATACTCATCAGTCCTCTGGATGCCTCTATTGACGACGAGCCCAGGTCGAAGACCTTAGTTATCTCTGCTGCAAACAGGGAGAAGGAGGCACACGCCGGTGTCCGGCGTTCATACTCAGCAGTCCCCCACAGGTGGGCACGGCCAGTCAGACGAGTGATGATGAAGGCCACCTTCGCCGCCTCCGACGCGAAGGTTCTGGGCTGCAGGTCGAACAGCAACCGGCAGCTGGTCAGGAAAGCACGAACTTGGGAAGAGTCACCGTCAAAATGCTCCGGACTGCCGACCTTGGGTTCCGGGGCATCGAGTGCAGCAGGAGCACCTCCCGGAGCTGGCACATCAGCGGCAGGTATGATGCAACGAGGGGCGGTGGTGGTTGACTCGGAGGATCAGGGGGTGCTCGGGCAGTGAGCAGCTGGAGTGCTTGGTCCAGTCATTGTTGCTGTTGCTGATGAGCAAGCTGGATCAGGGCTGCAATGTCGGCAGACATCCGACTGACATCTCCTTCGGTGCGCTGCAGCCGGTCTAGGGCAGAGGGTTCGGGCGCTGACTCCATGTCATGGTCAGATCGTTCTGTCAAGGACCAGACAGGAGAGGAGATCAAATGCACTTGAACCACAGTTTATTAATAACAGGGGAAAAGGGAGTTGGGAGAATGTGTGTGTGTGAAGTTCAGTGGCAGGAGGACTGAGAGGCTGGTGGGAGCGTGGTGGTGACATCTCCCATCCAAGTACTGACCAGGCCTGACCCTGCTTAGCAGCTGAGATCAAACAGGATCAGGCATAGTCAGAGAGGTGTGGCTATAGGCTGATAGCTCTTGGGTTTCAGGCAGTCTCCCAGCAAGCAGTCCCTCAGCAGGCAGGAGATAGAGAGCAGGCTGGAACACAGAGTCACAAATCAGGTAGCAAGATAGGGGACAGAAATGTAGGGTCAGGTTACCAGGGCAGAAGAGTAGGGCTCCAGGCAGGGCTGCTCACACCAGGCAGATGGAGAGGCAGGTGAGCAGCAGGGCTGGGTGAGCTGGAGATCAGGCAAAGGTACAGGAGAGGCAGGCAAGAGGCAGAGTCAACAGGACAGAAGGCAGATCAGGTTACCGGGGCTGGAGAGCAGACAGAGTCAGACGGAAGAGAATATCTTCAGGAGTCAGAGTAGTAGGAACACAGAGCAGGTTATCAAGCTGAGAGTTGCAGACGATCTGACACAGAAGCTTGGGAGGACTGCAGTATAAATACACACGGGGGAAAGCAAGTGATCGGCAACAGCCAATGACAGTCACTGAAAGTTAATAAGAGGAAGTGAGTGCAGGCATGGCCGGTAATGCTGAGTGGAGATGTTACCTGAAGAGAGAAGCCCACAGGTAGGACCCTGACAGAGCTGATTTTATCCCTAATCTATCCCCAATGATGAAGCCTGTTGCGACGGTGGCAAGGATAAACTCCTTCAGACAACATGAAGAAACCTCGAGAGGAACCAGACTCAAAAGGGAACCCATCCTCATTTGGGCAACAACAGACAGCATGACTATAACATTAACAGTTTTAACATGAAGTCAGTTTCGTTGATGTTATAACTCTTCATTGATGGAAACCTGAGTGCAAAACTGTTCATGACAACTGCAGTCCTAAAGTTAGCAAGTCAACTGTAGTCCTCAGCCATAAAAGCATTACTGCAAGTGTCCAGAGCATCCTCCAAGTGTGACCTTCAACTGTCCACATGGGGCCGTCCCCCACAGGAGCAATGCAATGAGACTCCAACCAGAAACAGGGCACCAGGATGGATCAGGCAGGTCTGAGGAGCAGAAGAGGTTCAGCATCTTGTTCCCAGGACCGACATGTAACTCAGAGGGACAGATGGGGGTGGGGGGAGAGAGAAAACACAGGTTGTTAGATATGCCCAATGTCACCTGAATAAGTAGGAACAGTATACAAATTGCACTAAATACAAGCAGGGACTCCAGCAAAAACTAACTATGACAACATAACTAAAAGGAGACAGCCAGAAGGTAACACAGGCATGACGGAGCCCCGGGACATAAAGCAGCCAGCCACTACTGTCATGATCCGCCCCAGACTTCCACTCCGGAGATTTACTATCTCCCAGTTCAGCGCAATCTGGATCCAGGGCGGGACTTGCATCTTGCTGGCATTCAAGTCCTGGTCTGCTCTGCTGTGTATAAATAGGCCGTTCTCAGAAAGGGACTTTGCCAGAATGTCTTGTCTGTTTCTCACGTTGTCTCTGTGCCATTTTTCGCTTCCTGGATATTTGCTCTCTGTTTTGCCTAGTCTTAGCCATAGTTTTTTGCACTCAAGTTTTGTCAGTTTTTCTTGTTTTTTTGCACTATGTTTTTTGTCTCCAGCTTTTGTCAGAACTATTTTTCATGGTTTTTTTTATATTAACACTTTGTCTTTGTCTGCCTTGCTGTTGTCTGGATTAATTTTGCTATTTTTATTTGTTGACTCTTTTTGGACTTTAATTAAATCATTTTTTATTCATTGGATTTTCTGGTTTGTGTTCTGCTATTGGATCCTAACTCACCACATCTCACCACCCTTAACAGTACATTCTGGCCAACATAGATCCAGCGGAACTTAACCATCTGAGAACAGCTATGCAACAGCAAGGAGCCCTCCTCGGGACCCACCAACAGGAACTCAGGCAGATCACTCAGAACCTGGCCACCCTGTCTGACTCACTCAACCTCCTAGCCACACAACTTCAGCACTCCCAAGCCATGCCTACCCCTGCCCAGCCATCTCTTTCTTCACCTCCCGCCACCGCCGCTCTCCATGAGCCAAGACTCCCTTCGCCTCAGCCCTACAGTGGAGAACCAGGTACCTGCAGATCTTTTTTGTCACAGTGTTAGCTGATCTTGGAGCTTCAACCTCTGGCTTTCCCCACAGAACGCTCCCAGGTAGCCTATACCATCATGCTCCTCACCGGCAAGGCCAGGGAATGGGGGATGGCGGTCTGGGACACTGATGTGCCCTGTTGTTCCAGCTTCAATGAATTCTCTGAGGAAACAAGGCGAACATTCAACTGCTCTCTGTCTGGTCAGGAGGCAGCAAGAGCTCATGGAGCTGCAGCAAGGGTCCCGATCATGGGCGATTGCTCTAAGACAACGAGGGAGGCTCAGCCTCCTCTAAAAATGACAAACATCATGTAGGATGAATTGCACTAGGCTTATGTTATAGCCGACCTTATAACATTGCTATTTCAGATCCAGAATCATAGAAATATATGTGCTCAACCCAACTACAGTGCGAAATCATTCCGTAACTTATAACTTTCCCCAGTTCACCTAAAGTGTGCGTGAGTTTTTCCCCCTCATGACAACGCGATGCAGCCCAGCCTCAGTGCACTTCAATGGCATTTGGGAGCTATGCGCTTTTCAATCTCAAAATGCAAGATGATTATTGGACAAATACTGCGAAAACGCCCGCCCACAGACTCCCACAGACTCCCAGCCTCACAGTGGACTTCAATGGCATTTGGGAGCTATGTGCTTTTCAATCTCAAAATGCAAGATGATTATTGGACAAATACTGTGAAAATGCCCGCCCACGGACTCCCAGCCTCACAGTGGGAGGGACATGGCAAAGCTTTCCGCGAGGAGACTGGTGATTGGTGAAAGCGGCCGGATATTTTCTTTGATTGACAGCTAGTTTCAAATATAGACAGGCAGCAGTGAATTTCAGTTCAGTCCCATGTGGATTCGCAAGTGGTGTGGTGTATTGTAAGAGATTAGCTTACATTTCGATTTCATTCATTACATACGGTTTCTACCAGCTTTTTTAGTTTGTATATATTTTCATTGTAAATAAAGTGTAAATATAGTGTTGTCAAGTTTGCTATCTTAGTTCCAGAAATTTCGTTTATTTGAGTGACTGAACTTGAACTTGAGGGGGCTAGTCAGCTAGCAAGAAAGCTGCGCACGGATGCCAAGCATTGCTGATTTAATTTTGGCAAAGCCATTTGCCAGTCTTCCTTTCAAGGAAAAAATTTAAATTAAAGAGCAGGGTAGACCAACGCCTCAAATTGACTTGGTGAAAAAGGTAGGGAATAATACTCGTTCCTTTCAGCTCTCCTGGTATGAGAAAGTGAATTGGCTAACAGCAAGTGACCCACATCAACAACAGTAAATAGGCTACTTTAGTAATACGTCATGAATGGACCAAAAATATAGAATTTATTTAAAATGTTTATGCTGAGTCTATTATATTGGAATATATATTTCTCTGGATATGAATTAAACACAGCTACAATTTGGAAAACATTTTTAAACAAAAACACAGCTGAGAACATTTCACACTACAGACCTGGATTAAAAGTGAAGGGTTATCAAAATTGTCAATAAAACATTTCTCAGTCAAAATAAGTAAAATATAGGGAAAGTGTCATTGAATGAAATGTGTGGCACCCAGCTCTATGTTTGGCTCCCCAAGGTCAGTGCTTGTGCCTATTCCAGAACACTCTGCTGTTACTGCTGAGGTTCCTGACAAAGAGCTGCTTTCAATAATGATCAATTTTTAAACAACATGCCACAATTTTAAAATATAAAATGTTAAAATATACCCCCCCAACACCACCATCATGTATATTGGACAGTAGGCTAATGGGCCAAAAGAACCTGTTATTTCACAGTTTGTGACCCTGCCAACAATCAGCCAGCTCAGAGGCAAGAGTATGGGCAAAATTGATGTGTTTTTTCTTTTTTCTTTTAAAATCTGGAAATATCGTAACTGACCAGCCTCCCCTGTTTGAAAGACTACCAGCCGCCACTGGTCCCGATCTACCTCGGATTATGCCATTGAGTTCCAGATGTTGGCAGTGTCATGCGGTTGGAATGAGAGTGCCCTGGTCGATGCATTCTTACATGGCTTATCCGACGCCATCAAGGATGAACTCATCTCACGGGAACTGCCGTCGGACCTCTCCAGCCTGATGGACCTTGCCAATTGTATTGGAGAGAGAGGAGCCGCCGCAACTTCAACCCCTCTCCACCACCCGCCTCGTCCATCGAACTCATGCAGGTAGATTGGGTATGGGTGTCAGCGGAGGAACGACTGCGTTGACAGAGCACGGGGGCTTGTTTCTACTGCGGTCAGCAGGGACACATCTGCCGAGCCTGCCTGCTCAAAGGACGAGCCCACCAGTGAATTGAGGAGCCCTGGTGAGCAATGCTCGGAACCAGTCCCCTGCTGACCGACCATTGCTCCCCGTCATCATCTCTCTCAACAATCAGCATCACCATCTTCAAATGCTCATTGACTCTGGGGCGGACAGGAACCTGATCTGCTCCGCCACTGCCAAGGATCTCAGAATCCTGTTACTCGCCTTTGAGGTCCCTCTCACTGTCCTGACACTCAGTGGCACTGGCTTGACCACCATCACTCACCTCACTACCCCACTCACCCTAAGGATTTCAGGCAATCACTCCGAAACTATACAACTTCATGTCATGAACAACCCTCATGTTCCCGTTATTCTTGGATTACCCTGGTTGATGCAGCACAGCCCCCACTTAAACTGGACTGACCGCACCATCTTAGGCTGGAGTCCTTCCTGCCTGGAGTCCTTCCTGCCTGGCCTCCTGCCTGAACTCTGCTCTGCCTCCCACCAAACCACCTCAGCCAGAGAGTTTCCCGACCTTTCTCATGTGCCTCCGGAATATCTGGACCTCAAGCCTGTCTTCAGGAAGACCCGAGCAGTGTCCCTTCCCCCTCATAGGCCCTATGACTGCGGTATCGACCTCCTGCCAGGGACAGCACCACCCAAGGGACATCTCTACTCTCTTTCCCCCGCTAAGAGACAAGCCATGGAGAAATACATCACTGAGTCTCTGGCAGCTGGGATCATCCGCCTTTCCTCCTCCCCAGCAGGGGTGGGATTCTTCTTCATGGAGAAGAAAGACAAGTCGCTCCGCCCCCGCATTGACTATCGAGGTCTCAACGCCATCAAAGTCTAGAACCGCTACCCACTACCGCTCATGACTACAGCCTTCGAACTACTCCAGGGAGCTAAGGTGTTCACTAAACTGGACTTACGCAACACCTATCACCTAGTTAGGATCAGGGAAGGGGACGAGTGGAAGACGGCCTTCAACACCACCACAGGCCACTATGAGTACCTCGTAGTCCCTTTCGGCCTGACTAACACACCCACGGTATTCCAGTCATTGGTAAATGATGTCTTGAGGGACTTTCTTAACACCTTTGTCTTTGTTTGTTTACCTGGATGATATCTTGATTTTCTCTCACTCCCTGGAGGAACATTGAGGTCATGTCTGGCAGATTCTTCAATGCCTGCTGGAGAATAAGCTGTTCATTAAGGCAGAGAAGAGCAAGTTCCACCAAGGCTCTGTCTTGTTCCTGGGGTTCATCATTTCACCAGCCAAGATCCAGATGGACCCCCTCAAGCTGGAGGCAGCTGCTGGTTGGCCCACTCCATCTTCGAGATGAGAGCTCCAGTGCTTCCTGGGATTTGCCAACTTTTACAGGCGTTTCATCTGCAACTTCTAGCATGGTGGCCGGACCTCTCTCAGCCCTGACCTCGACCAAGACCAAGTTCAAGTGGGGGGAGGAAGCAGAGAAAGCCTTTTCCAGTCTCAAGCACAGGTTTACCACAGCACCCATTCTCACCATACCTGATTCTACCAAGCAGTTTATCATCGATGTTGACACCTCTGAGTCAGGGGTCAGAGCCATTCTATCCCAGAGGGCCAATGACAACAAGGTCCACCCATGCTCCTTTTCCCACCAGCTATCCTCAGCTGAATGAAATTATGACATCGGCAACCGAGAACTACTGGCCGTGAAACTAGCTTTGGAGGAGTGGAGGCACTGGCTTGAGGGGTCTAACCTCCCATTCCTAGTCTGGACTTACCATAAAAACCTGGAGTACCTCAAATCTGCCAAATGTCTCAACTCTCATCAAGCCCTTTGGTCTCTCTTCTTCTACCGATTCAACTTCACGCTCTCCTATTGCCCAGGCTCCAAGAACGGCAAACCCGACGCCCTGTCCAAGATGTTCTCTTCTCACCAAGAGGAGTCCAAGCCACCCGAGACTATCCTTCCTCCACGCTGCCTGGTGGGAGCCGCCATTCTAGAAGTTGAGATGCTCGCGCAGAAGGCCCTGGAGCAGGACCCCAGTGAAGGTAACTCCAACAATATTCCTCATAACCATCTGTTTGTTCCCTGTCATGTGCGAACTCAGGTGCTGCAGTGGGGGTCACAGTTTCAAGCTGGCCTGTCATCCGGGAGCTGCCTGAACCCTGGCTCTCATCCAGCAACGCTTTTGGTGGCCATCCATCAAGGAGGATGTCCAGGAGTTCATGGCAGCCTGAGACACATGCTCCCAGAACAAGACAGCCAGTCGACCCCCTGCCAGCTTACTAAGACCCCTTCCTACTCTGCATTGACCTTGGTCTCATATCGCCCTGGACTTCATCACAGGACTCCCCAACTCAGGTGGTAATACATGCATCCTCACTGTCATTGACCATTTTTCTAAGACTGTCCATTTCATTCCTCTGTCCAAGCTTCCCTCAGCCAAAGAGACCGCAGAACTACTCATCCACCACGTTTTCTGCCTACATGGTCTGCCTACCAACATAGTTTCTGACTGGGGTCCTCAGTTCACTGCACAGTTCTGGAGAGCCTTCTGCAAACTCATTGGGGCCACCTGTAGTCTCTCCTCAGGCTTCCACCCACAGACCAACGGCCAGGCAGAACGGGCTAACTAGGCTTTGGAGGTTGCACTCGGGTGCATGGCGTCCAGGGATGCCAGTTCTTGGAGCAAGTACCTACCTTGGATCAAATACGCACATAACACTCTCCCTTCCTCTGACACAGGTCTCTTTCCATTCCAGTGCTCACTAGGGTACCAACCACCACTGTTCCCCAGCCAGGAAGAGGAGGTCACCGTACCATCAGCCCAGGCCTTTATACACCACTGCAGGAGAACATGGGCATTGGCCCAGAGAAGACTCATTCGCTTCACACTTACATCCAAGAAGCAGGCCGACAAACGTTGCTCCAAGGCACCCACCTACCGAGTGGGCCAACGAATTATGCTCTCCACACGCCACCTGCCACTTAGGGCCGTCTCTCGCAAGCTGGCACCCAGGATCCTTGGACCTTCCTCATCAAGAAGGTAATCAACCCATGTTCCATTAGACTGGCATTACCACTCACCATGCGACGTGTTCACTCCACCTTTCATGTATCACAGTTTAAACCTCTGGTTTCCAGTCCACACACCATAACACAAGACACACTGACACAACACACAGTAACAGTAAATAGAAAACAGACACACACACCATGATACAGCACACAGTAATAGTGAATACACACACACACACAAACCTTGAAACAACATACAGTAACACTGAACACAACAAACAAACTCACCCACACCACACGCACAATAACACAGCATACAGTAACAATGAATACAACACACAGACACACACCATGAAACAACACACAGTACCAGTGAATACAACACACACACACACACACACACACACACAATGACACAACACACAGTAACAGTGAATACAACACACACACACCATGACACTACACACGGTAACAATGAATAAAACAAACACACATGCACACACATACACCATGAAACAACACACAGTAACAGTAAATACAACAAACATACACACACCATAACACAACACAAAATAACACATTGAATACAACAAAACGCACAGTAACAGTGAATACAACACACATACATACACAGATATCATGACCCTACACACAGTAACAGTGAATAAAACAAACACACACATGCACATGCGCACACACACACACATACACACCTGGACACAACACACAGTAACAGTGAATACAACACACACACACACACACACCATGAAACAAACACAACGTATCAGTTAATACAACAAATAAATACACACACACACACACACACACACACACACACACACACAAAATAACAGTGAATACAATACACACACCCCTCCTAGAACTGCCACCTTATTGTGGTGGAGGGGTTTGTGTGCTTGAATGATCCTAGGAGCTATGTTGTTAGGGTTTCCCAAGGCAAACAGATCCTAGGTGACAGGCCAGACCAAGAGCAGTTCACCAAACCCCTTATGGAAATTAATAAAACAAGGACTGTGATGTCACCCGGCATGGCGCAGCCAAGGCCCCACCCTGCTGCCAGGCCCGGGGTTGGGGCTCGTAGGCGAATGCCTGGTGGCCTGGCCTTTGCCCACGGGGCCCAGTCGGGCTCAGCCCGAAGCAGTGATGTGGGTCCGACCTCCTGTGGGTTCACCACCCACAGAGGTAGCAGTAGGGGGCCGATGCAGTGTGGATTGGGCGGCAGTCGAAGGCAGAGGCCTCGACGATCTGATCCCCGAACACAGCGGCTAGCTGTTGGGACATGGAATGTCACTTCGCTGGGGGGGAAAGAGCCTGAACTTGTGCGGGAGTTTGAGAGGTACTGGCTAGAGATAGTCGGGCTCACCTCCACGCACAGCTTGGGCTCTGGAACCCAGTTCCTCGAGAGGGGCTGGACTCTCCACTTCTCTGGAGTCACCCACGGTGAGCGGCGGTGGGCTGGTGTGGGCTTGCTTATAGCTCCCCAGCTCAGCTGCCATGTGTTGGAGTTTAACCCAGTGAACAAGAGGGTCGCCTCTCTGCGCCTTCAGGTCAGGGAGAGGGCTCTTGCTGTTGTTTGTGCCTACGGGCCGAATAGCAGTGTAGAGTATCTGGCCTTCTTGGAGTCCCTGGGAGAGGTACTGAGAGGTGCTCAGACTGGGGACTCCATTGTTCTACTGGGGGACTTCAACGCTCATGTGTGTGATGACAGTCACACCTGGAGGGGCGTGATTGGGAGGAACGGCCTCCCCGATCTGAACCCGAGTGGTGTTTTGTTATTGGACTTCTGTGCTAGTCACGGTTTGTCCATAACGAACGCCATGTTCGAGCAGAGGGGTGTCCATAAGTGCACATGGCACCAGGACACCTTAGGTCGGAGGTCAATGATTGACTTTGTTGTCGTTTCATTTAATCTCCAGCCCTATGTCTTGGACACTCGGGTGAAGAGAGGGGCTGAGCTGTCAACTGATCACCACCTGGTGGTGAGTTGGATCTGCTGGTGGAGGAGGAACCTGGACAGACCTGGCAGGCCCAAACGTATGGTGAGGGTCTGCTGGGAACGTCTGGCCGAGCACTCTGTCGGGGAGGTCTTTAACTCCCACCTCCAGGAGAGCTTCTCCCAGCTCCTGTGGGAGGCGGGGGACATTGAGTCTGAGTGGACCATGTTCTCTGCCTCCATTGTTGACGCGGCTGTTCGGAGCTGTGGCCGCAAGGTCTCCGGTGCCTGTTGTGGCGGCAATCCCTGAACCCGGTGGTGGACACCAGAAGTAAGGGATGCCGTCAAGCTGAAGAAGGAGTCCTATCGGGCCATGTTGGCCTCCGGGACTCCTGAGGCAGCTGACAGGTATCGGCAGGCCAGGCGTGCTGCAGCTCGGGCAGTTGCGGAGGCAAAAACTTAGAACTGGGAGGAGGACTATCAGTCGGCCTCGAAGAAATTCTGGCAAACCGCCCGGCGCCTCAGGAGGGGGAAGCAGTACTCTGCCAACACTGTTTACAGTGTGGGTGGGGAGCTGTTGACCTCGACTGGGGATATTGTCAGGTGGTGGAAGGAATACTTCGAGGATCTCCTCAATCCCATCGTCACGTCTTCCAATGAGGAAGCTGAGGCTGATGACTCAGAGGTGGACTCGTCCATTACCCAAGCCGAAGTCAGTGAGGTGGTTTGCAAGCTCCTCAGTGGCAAGGCACTGGGGGTGGATGAGATCCGCCCTGAGTATCTCAAGTCTCTGGATGTTGTGGGGCTGTCTTGGCTGACGCATCTCTGCAACATCGCATGGCGGCTGGGGACAGTGCCTCTGGAGTGGCAGACCGGGGTGGTGGTCCCTATTTTCAAGAAAGGGGACCGGAGAGTGTGCACCAATTATAGGGGAATCACACTTCTCAGCCTCCCCAGGAAGGTTTACTCCGGGGTACTGGAGAGGAGAATTCAGCCAATAGCCGAACCTCGGATCCAGGAGGAACTATGAGGTTTTCGTCCTGGTCGTGGAACACTGGACCAGCTCTATACCCTTCATAGGGTGATCGAGGGTTCATGGGAGTTTGCCCAACCAGTCCACATGTGCTTTGTGGATCTGGAGAAGGCATTCGACCGTGTCCCTCGTGGTATTCTGTGGGGGGTGCTTTGAGAGTATGGGGTTTGGGGCTCTTTGCTAAGGGCTGTCCGGTCCCTGTACGAATGGAGCAGGAGTCTGGTTCGCATTGCCGACACCCTTACAGAAAAACCACATGAACTTCACATGTGACTTTTGCACATGTGACTTTAATATGTGATTTCTCACATGTGAAATATGTGGAAAATGTGTTTTGCATATGGGAAACGTTATTTGCACATGGAAAACGTGGTTTTGGCCCAATTTTATGTGAATCACATGTGGGACTGTTTTACACATGTGGTAACATGTTTTACACATGTGCTCTACATGGTAACACATTACAAAATCTGATACCATGTATTCCACATGTTACCACATGTGGTAACATGTGATCACATGTGAAATACATGGGAAATTCATGTGTTTTTTTTTGTAAGGGCAGTAAGTTAGGCCTGTTCCCAGTGCATGTTGGACTCCGGCAGGGCTGCCCTTTGTCACCGGTTCTGTTCATAATTTTTATGGACAGAATTTCTAGGCGCAGCCAGGGGCCGGAAGGAATCCTGTTTGGGAACCACAGGATTTCATCTCTGCTTTTTGCGGATGATGTTGTCCTGTTGGTTTCTTCAAACCAGGACCTTCAGCATGCACTGGGGCAGTTTGCAGTCGAGTGTGAAGTGGCTGGGATGAGAATCAGCACCTCCAAGTCTGAAGCCATGGTTCTTGACTGGAAAAGGGTGGCTTGCCCTCTCTAGGTTGGTGGAGAAGTCCTGCTTCAAGTGGAGGAGTTTAAGTATCTCGGGATCTTGTTCACGAGTGAGGGAAGGATGGAGCGTGAGATCGACAGGCAGATCGGTGCAGCCTCCGCAGTGATGTGGTCACTTTACCGGTCCATCGTGGTGAAGAAGGAGCTGAGCCAAAAGGCAAAGAGCTCAATTTACTGGTCGATCTACGTTCCGACTCTCACCTATGGTCGTGAGCTTTGGGTAATGACTGAAAGAACAAGATCGTGGATACAAGCAGCCGAAATGAGTTTCCTTTGCAGGGTGGCTGGGTGCTCCCTTAGAGATAGGGTGAGAAGCACAATCACTCAGGAGGAGCTCGAAGTAGAGCCACTGCTCCTCCACATCGAGAAGAATCAGCTGAGGTGGCTCGGGCATCTCTTTCGGATGCCTCCTGGATGCCTCCCTGGGGAGGTGTTCTAGGCATGTCCCTCTGGGAGGAGGCCCTGGGGAAGACCCAGGACACACTGGAGGGACCATGTCTCTCGGCTGGCCTGGGAACGCCTCGGTGTTCTTCCTGAGGAGCTGGCCGAGGTGTCTGGGGAGAGGGAAGTTTGGGCTTCCATGCTCAGACTGCTGCCTCTGCAACCCGGCTCCGGATAAGCGGAAGGAGATGAGATGAGACAATACACACACACATACACACACACACCATGAGACAACACACAGTAACAGTGAATTCAACACACACACGTACACACAGACATCATGACACTACACACAGTCACAGTGAATAAAACAAACACATGCACGCACGCACGCACACACACACACACACCTGGACACAACACACAATAACAGTGAATACAACACACACACATCATCATCATCATCCTCATCCTCGTCGCTAGCGACAATAGGAGGCCATATTCAGGACTGTTTATTCCTGCGGTGGGCGCGTCACGCCGACGCTCGTTCTTTAAGTCTCACATTGATCACAGTTTTGCTATGATGCACCCACTGCCGCCAGATATCGCTGTCAGCAGAGAGATCGTACCAATCCTCTGGGAAGCTACAAATGTTGAGGTCTTCCTTCACGCAGTCTTTTCTTCGCTTTTTGGATCTGCCCCGAGAATGCTTTCCATGGGCTAGCTCCCTGAACAAGAGCTGCTTTGGAATTCTGATGCTGTCCATCCTGCAGACATGGCCCAGCCATCGCAGATGGTTTGATCTTATGGTTGCCTCGATGGAGTTGCAACAGGCTCTCTTTAGCACTTCTGCATTTGTGATATGTTGCTACCATCGGATCCTGAGGATTCGGCGCAGTGAGCGTTGGTGGAAGCACTCCAAAAAGTGCATATGCCGGGCTAGTGTAGTCCAGGTCTTGCTGCCATAAAGAAGTGTTGGTAAGATTATGGCCTTATAGACTACTAGTTTGGTGGTAATTGATAGTCCTTTCCTATGGAAGCAACGTGCTGAGAGGGAGCGAAAGGAGCCAGCTGCTCTGTTGATTCTCTTTTTTAATCTCGGGCTCCAGATTACCAGTGTCTGTTAGATCGCCGCCGAGGTAGGTAAATTTCTGTGCTATCTTCAGAGTGGAATCA
The DNA here is from genome assembly GCF_027579695.1 of Neoarius graeffei. NCBI lineage: Eukaryota > Metazoa > Chordata > Actinopteri > Siluriformes > Ariidae > Neoarius > Neoarius graeffei. The sequence continues at coordinate 260,725 of NC_083591.1, forward strand.
TCAATCGTAGTTGTAGGTGGGTCTTCACAGTTCACATGCATGACTTCATTTTTTGGCTTGCTAATTGTGAGCCCGAAGTCTTTGCAAGTCTCGTTGAGTACATTTACACCCTCTTGCAAAGATCTGTGGTTGCTGGTAACGAGTGCAGCATCCAAGAGAAGAAAAGGATGAATAGGGCAGGTGCCAAAACACAACCTTGATGGAGGCTGGATGAGACTCCAAATTCCCTGGTAAGCTTTCCTGACACAGACACCTTAGCTTGCATACCCTTGTGGAAGCTCGCAATGATGTTAACAATTTTTGATGGAATCCCAATCTTGAGCAGGAGTTTCCACGTAAGCAGAATCAAAGGCCTTAACAAGGTCTACAAATAGGACATGAAGTTCCTGATGTTGCTCACAGCATTTTTCATTGAGTTGTCTCATAGCAAACATCATGTCATTGATGGATCTTCCAGCTCTGAAACTGCATTGTGCCTCTGGGTAGTACTGTTTGACATGGGGCCATATCCGGTTAAGGATGAGTTTGGCGTAGAGTTTTCCTACGATGGAAAGTAAAGTGATCCCTCTGTAATTACCACAAATGAAGCGACAGTTCTTCTTAAACAGAGTGATGATGGTACCGTCTTTGAACTCCTGTGGCACCCTTTCTTCTTGCCAAATACGCAGAAGTAGCTCGTGCAGTTGAGATAGTAGAGGACGCCCACTGGTTTTGAGGACTTTACAGGGAATGCCGTCTGGACCAGGGGCTTTGTCATTTGATAGTTGTTTTAAAGCCTTCTCCATTTCTGCGATAGTAGGTGACTCAGCAAGCTCGGTTTGCACCTCCTCCTGTGGAATGTCGTCTAGGACTGACAGATTTGCTGTGTCCTGGTGGTTAAGGAGAGTGGAGAAATATTCTTGCCAGCGTACCAGTATGGCATCCTTTTCAGTAAGTCTATTGCCCTCAGAGTCGTTGATGGGGTAAGACCAGACGAGCGTCTTTGGGAGATCAGTTTCACTGCCTTAAAGAAACCTTGAGAATCATACCTGTCAGCAAGGGTCTCAATTTCACGAGCTTGATCCAGCCACCACTGATTTTGCAGGCAGCGCAGCTCCCGTTGGCAGGAATTTCTTGCTCTTCTGTAGCGTTGGTGGGATGTAGGAGTGTCGTTTTGGAGAACCTGTTGGAAAGCTGCCTGTTTTTGCTTGAGAAGGTTGGTGATGAAGATGTTGTTCTCATCGAACCAGTCCTGATGATTCCTTTTAGCAAAGCCAACTATCTCACTAGCAGAAGCATAGAGAGCCTCTAGGAGAGTTTTGCAATGTTGATCTAAAGTTTCCTTTTTCAGTTTAAGGTCCAATGTATGTTCGGCAAGCCTCTGTTGTAGTTGGTTGCTGAACTCGGGCAATTTCAGACAAGCAGCATTGAGGCAGCGCAGACCAGATCTCTTTTTGCAAGATGTTGCATGAAAGCGTAGTTGTAGTTGCATGCAAACAAGTCTGTGGTCAGTCCAGCAGTCTGCACTGTGGCAGACGCGGGAATCAATGAGGTCCGACCTGAAGTGTTGGCGAATAATAATATAGTCGATCGTATGCCAGCGCTTGGATCTTGGGTGCATCCATGTGCCTTTATGAATGTCAGAGTGGGAGAATATAGTGTTGGAGATGGTAAGACCAAACTGGGCGCAAAGTTCGAGCAGCATAACCCCCTGATCATTTTCCTGGCCAAGGCCATGAGGGCCGATAACATTTGGCCAAGTCACGTGGTCGCGCCCAACCCTTGTGTTGAAATCTC